>NC_037674.1:38617316-38717090 GCF_003255815.1 Theropithecus gelada | reverse complement strand
AAAAAAAAAAAAAAAAAAAAAAAGAAAACAAAACATTCACCTCCTTCAATTAAAAAAAAAATATTTCATGTAATTGTTTTAGTTTGCAACACATCTGCCATTTAAAAAATCTCCAAACAATACAGAAGTGGAACAAGTAAAAATGTCACCGTGTTCCCCAGAACACTATCTTTATTGCTAACTTCCTAATGCTCTCACCAATCTCTCCGTGATATCTGAGTTCATTCCTGCTCTGACCTCTGCCTTAGATCACCCAGGACAGCATGTAGAGTATGGAACCAAAGACCACAGCCCATTGATTCTTCAGGCTGAGGAATGGAGTCAGTTAAAGGGACAGAAATAAATAAAATTGAGAAGGCTGGGCACAGTGGCTCATACCTGTAATCCCAGCACTTCGGGATGCTGAGGTAGGAGATCTCTTGAGCTCAGGAGATCGAGGCTGCGGTGAGCTATGATCATGCCACTGCACTTAAGCCTGGGTGACAGAGTGAGACCTTGTCTTAAAAAAAAAATAGAGAAGAGAGCAAAAGAGAGCCAGGAGTGAGTGGGAGGAGGATGATTGGCAGCTGCTGGAAGTGGGACAAGGAGTTAAATGTCCTTTGTGTCCAGCTCCCACAACTCCCCCACCTTTCCCTCGGTCTTGGTCATGGCTTTTGATCTCTTTTGGGAGCTCTGAGGTGCAGAAGCTTCTTCAGAGAGTCTGCTGATGAAGCACTGTTCAGCATGTGGACTTAGAATGAAGCCTCCTTGACCGCCACTACGGCAGTTTCTGCTCTTGGCTATGGGCTTGGACCCATTCTAGCGGGCTCCCTTCCCCTGCATGGCCAGCCCTATGGGTATACTCGCCTCCTGTTGTTGTCTCCATTAAGCCATCAAGCCACTGACTTACCAACAGTCTACCTATTGTCATCTGTATCTGGATCCTTCAAGTTGTAGCTTTGCTGCTCTTCTAGGAATTCCCTGATCTTCTAGAGGAAGTCACTAAAGAAATTTGACTCCCTGTTTCAAATCACTAATCTTTCCAGGCTTCATGACTTCTTGGAAATTGTCTTAAGATTTTATCAATGTTAAAATAATTAAGACTATGTAGAAATGTGGGAAACTGTTTATAATCCAATGTTAGTTTTTTAAAAAGTAGTGTATCCAGTAGGGTATCTTTTCTCCATAGTAACCAGGTATAATTTCTTTGTTGGCATGGACAAGAAGAAGGGAACATGTAAGAATGAAGAGTCATTATCTGGTAGGATGGATTATCAGGGTTTTTTTCTCTTAAAAGTTCTCTGTTAATAACTTTTTATAAAAATCACTTGGCTGAGATGTTTCCCTGTTTCAGTGCAACATTTAAAGTTCTGTTTCCAGGCCGAGTGCGGTGGCTCATGCCTGTAATCCCAACACTTTGGAAGGCTGAGGCAGGTGGATCGCTGGGGGCCAGGAGTTCGAGGCCAGAATTTGAGGCCAGCCAGGCCAGCATGGCAGAACCCCTGTTTCTACTAAAAATACAAAAATTAGCTGGGCGTGGTGGCAAGCACCTGTAATCCTAGCTACTTGAGAGGCTGAGGCACGAGAATCACTTGAACCTGGAAGGAAGAGGTTGGAGTGAGCTGAGATCGTGCCACTACACTCCAGCCTGGGTGACAGAGCCAGACTCAGACTCAAAAAAAAAAAAAAAAAATTCTGTTTCCAGCTTCCAGTCTTGGCCAGGCATGCTTTACCCAGCATCAGACGCTCTGGGTGGAATCTTCACAAAAGCACCATGTTGCTCATTGCCCTGGAGGAGGCCACGGAGTTATCTTTCATTTCCCTGCACCTTCCTTCTTGTTGGGACAATGGCTGCAAGTTAGCACCGCTCCTTCCATACCTTTTCTGTGCCCTTTCCCCCAGTTTTTAGCAGTTTCCTTCTGCTGACGGCTAGTTATGTAAGACCTATTATAATGGGATTTCTCTCATTCACTGCCTCTGAATTGACTTCTTTCCTATGAACTGGGATATCTCAGGGGTGATATGAACCCAGAGAGCCTTCTTATCAGACAGGTCTGATGCCCCCACTAAAAGCAAACGTCTCTACAGTTACAAGCACCAATACACTTTGTAATTATGGACTCTGATGTCGTTCCTAAATGTCTCTAAATAATTTTACAAATGTTCATGGGATTAAGTGGCATAGTCCCTGTCATAAAAATGGAGTTAAGGAGGTATTTCCCCTTCACCACTGTCCTCAGGGGAAACAGAGTTTGCAAAGAGAGGCCAAGTTTCTGGGGTTTGAACTTTCTGATTCTTCGAACATTCTTTAAGAACTCCAACTATATCTTGCTATCATTTCTACTGTCCACAAAATCCTGGATAGTAAAGAAAACAGAGACATGTAAGATCAAAAAGTTTTGCATAGCTGTGTCAAAAAATGGAGACGCCAGCATAAATCATCCAGTTTTAATCACAGTAAAAGGAGACCCAAACTCTCATTTCAAGTGGCGCAGGCATAAAGAAGGAACTCTGTAGCTAAGATTTCTTTACTCATTTCAGTGGGCTTGCCACACTGTGTCTCCTTGGGGAAGTGTCTCTAGTTCGCTAGCTGAATTGCTGTGGGTGAGAACTATGAAGCCTTGGCTGCCCACCTGCTCTGCCAGCCACCAGATACACCTGAGCCCTTGCTCAGCGCTTGAGAGGAAGTTGGATCCCTGCCAGGGCTGGCTTCTGGCCAGAGAGGCAATGCAGCTCAATTGGTCTACTGGGAAGCTTACTGGCTTTCACCTGTCCACGCTACAAAGCCAGCAGTGTTAACTGCACTAGGCTTCCAGCCCACTGAGCTCTTGTCAGTCACTAGAGCCTACACAAGGTGGCCTGGCTCAGTCTGCAAACTCCAGCTGGAAGAGAAGCAGAATTGTGCTACATGCTCCTATCACCCTACACCCAGTGGAGATGAATGCAAACTAAAATGCAGGCAACTGGGGGTGGCTTGTCAGTTTTCTTTGGAAGCACCTGAAATGAAGCAGTCAGCTCATGAATTCCTGCAATGGTAGAGAGCTTGAGTACCCAAGCAAGAGGAAATTACTAATAATTTCAATAGTATGTGGCATCTCTGGGCTCAGGAATACCTTCTAGCTACAAAATTCCACTGATCAGGCATTTCCTGTGGTAAAGAGGTTCTAAGCCTACTTGTTTAGAAGGCTTCAACTTATTTCAGTAGTAAGACTCGGTTTGTTATGACCAAAGTTACATTCTATAAGAGGCCAATGTGTGGGGGAAAGGGATATCTGGAAGTCTCTACTCATTTTTCCCTGAGGGTTCATGGAAGTTGATGGAGTTGCCCAAACCAGGGTTGGAACTTTCGGAGAAACAGCATGAAGGATCATCCAGTCAGGATGTTTCTACAGAGGACAAAGACCGCTGCATAGTACTCATTACGTGCCGCCATGCTAAGTTCTTCATATGCCTAGCTGATTAAATGTATTCCTCCCTTTCTCCCTTTGGGGTATACTTATTCTAGGACCCTCTATTTTTTGCTTTCTCTCTTTTTTTTTTTTTTTTTGAGATGGAGTTTCACTCTTGTTGCCCAGGCTAGAGTGCAATGGCGTGATCTCAGCTCACTGCAGCCTACACCTCCCGGGTTCAAGCAATTCTCCCACCTCAACCTCCTGAGTAGTGGGGATTACAGGCATGGGCCACCATGCCCTGCTAATTTTTGCATTTTTAGTAGAGTTGGGGTTTTTCACCATGTTGACCAGGCTGGTCTCGAACTCCTGATCTCAGGTAATCCACCCACGTCGACCTCCCAAAGTGCTGGGATTATAGGCATGAACCACCATGCCTGGCTGGACTCTCATCTCTTTAGCCAGGAGGAAATCGAGATTCAAAGAGGTTCAGTGGCCCAGAGTCACACAGGGTGGTGAATGGTGGAGCTGAGTTTCAAAACCCGGGTTCATATGATGCCAAAGCTCTGCCCCCTATACCATTCTGCCTGCCTGACTCCAAGCGGAAGTTGTCAGACTTGATATTAGCACTACTCGCTTCAGGTTGGCACTTGTGAGCTCACTGGAATGTGGCCCGTGAATACACTGTGGTTTAGAAGATGGGTGGGAGAGGACAGTGCTTCAGACTGAGAACAAGAAGAACAGGAAGGATATGGACCACATTCCTGAGGCTAGAGGAGAGTGGGTTCCCCAGTAGGTGTGAAAAAAGAGAAGGCTGTGAGAAACCTTAAGCTATTACAGTCTAATTATATCTCCTAAATGTCTGAGTGTCAGCTAACCATGACATTGTGAATAATGCACCTGGAAAGAGGTGACACTATTGCACCAAGGTTTACTTCACATAAAGTGCTGAGTTTCCCCGTGCATAGAAATTTGAATTATTATGTTTAAATTAATCACGCAGAGTGCATTATAAAAGTCCCAGCGAAGAGCTGTGATTCCCCCCTCAACAGAAGTAGGAGCTGAAGGACCCAGGGAACAAGTAAGCAGACGAGAGTCATCGTGGTAACTGGTGTCAGGTATGGGGTGAGAGTTTACAATCCCTTGTTGGAATCCAGTTTTAATTTTCTTAGATTAGTAAACCAAAGCTGAGCTCAAACACACTTCCTTTCTTGTGCAGTCCACTCTTAGGAGTGACATCTTATGTAGGACAAATGCCGTTATTTATTGTTTTTCCCATAGCGCTCTTATCCCACGTATACGGCCTCCTCCCACTGCCAACCGTGTGTGGAGTTAGACATTCTTATTCCGACTTATGGATTAGAAAACAGAAGCGGAAACATGGTAAAAGACTTGCTGATGTTCCACTGCTGGCTCCTGGCAGAGTCAGAAGCTTGGCATCCTTTCCTCCAGGTCACACTGTCCTCCAACTGATCCTGCTTGAAATCGAGCCGGGCAGCCAGGGTTCACACGGGGGTTATGCCTCCAAGCCGTTACTGTGAAGGGGAAGAAGCAAATGTGAATAAAACTACAAAACTGGCTATATTTTAAAACACAGACTTTGGTACCCAGATCAATAGGTCTATGTGAGTCTTGGCCTAGAGGTTCCCTCAGCCACTGCCCAAAGGATACCATGTGGCCTTTTCCTTCCTTCTTCCCTTCCTTCCTCCCTCTTCTCCCTTCCTCCCCATTCCCTCTCTGCCTCTGTCTTGTCTGGCCTTATAGGTCAAAGCAGAGCTCGTTAATATAACAAAAGAGCTATGTGGTATGGCTCACATTCTCCTTCCTTTGCTTGAGACCTGTGTCGATTCAAAGCTCTGAGCTCTCCTTTTGGCAAATGTTCTATCCACTTATCAGAGAGTATGATACAGGGTCCCTTGGTCCCTCAGACACAGCCATATTCCCTGCTGAACGTTATTTGATTGCTAGAATTGGTACATGTGCCTCTGATCAACAAATAAACGATCACAGCATCTGGAAAATTGGAGAACCGTAGGCTAGGCATGGTGGCTCATGCTTGTAATCCCAGCACTTTGAGAAGCTGAGGGAGGCAGATCACTTGAGGCCAGGAGTTCAAGACCAGCCTGGCCAACGTAGTAAAACCTCGTCTCTACCAAAAATACAAAAATTAGCCAGGCGTGGTGGCTCACACCTGTAGTCCCAGCTACTCAGAAGGCTGAGGCAAGAGAATCACTTCAATCCGGGAGGCAGAGGTTGCAGTGAGCAGAGATCACACCACTGCACTGTAGCCTGGGTGACAGAGAGACACTCTGTCCAAAAAAAAAAAAAAGAAAAAAGAAAAGAAAAGAAGGAAAACTAGAGAATCCTCCTCTTAGAGGCACCCAGTAAGAAAACATACCAATCTGAGGCATCTGTAGGACAGCCATGAAAAGGGTTTGCCTGGGCCTTGGAGACAAAATCATCTGGATTCCTCATGAACTAGAAAAGATTCAACTTCTCCAAGCCTCAGATTCCTTATCTATAAAATGGCAATCCTAACACTATCCCTGCAGGTTGTTGTAAGAATAAAGCGCCAAGCACAGTGGCAGGCAAACAGAGGTGCAATAAATGTCCATTTTCCTCTCTGCAGTCCTTTCTTTAGCTCCATATAAAGGTGCATTCCCAACTGAGTGACACCATTTGAAGAGTTCATTCTTATCTTAAGAAATAAAATTATCACCTTAAGAAACAAAATTCTCTATACCCTAACCTTTATGCCTGAAAGGCTAACAACTTGCTATGTCGGGGCAAATGCCACCAAATGGCACTAGGTTTGGGAAAGAAGAGCCTGGTATGTGCTGTGCATTTCAAAGGTTTTATGAAGTCATAGAACATAATCCTTACACTGACGATGTCTTCCTCACCGCCCCAGGACAGAGTGGGTCCCTCTCAGTTATGTCTCAACCTTCTATTGCACTTATTAGAGTTGTAATTATATAGTTATCCATGAGATTATTTGTTTTATGTTTGTGCACTCTCCAAGAGCCTAGCATAGTGCCTGGCACATAGAAGATGAATGAATGAATGAATGAAGAAAATGTTCACTGGCCTTATCACCTTCCAACCATATATCAATTCTATGATGACCCAGGGGTATGGATTAAACCGTCACTTTACAGAGGATGAAAGCTTGTATCACTGTCAAGGTCAGCCATTGAGGAAGTGGTGGGGCAGGCACTTCAGCCAGCCCAGACTTCCTAACACCAAATCCTTGTTCATTCCTGCTTCTCTGCCCCTTGACTCACCAGCCTCACCTTCATGTCTATTCTGATGGTAACATCCTAGGGGGTACCATTCCCTGTCTAGGCATGTCATTTGGTGGCCAACTGCCACATTTTGAGTGCAGAAGTTCTACTTTCTACCCTAACTCATTGAGCAATGGGTTATTTATTGGCTGACAACAGCCCCAGCTGATGGTGGCACAGCAAGCCCTTGCATGTTCATCTGCACAAGCCTCAGGAAGCAGACAAAGGATTCCCAGAGTTGGGAACCTAAGCTGGTTGGGTCTGTGCTGTTTGTCAGGGGGGATCCTTGACATTCAACTTGAATACCTGTAGTCGTTCCATTCATAATAATAATTCTCTCAAAGCACTAGGGCAACTGGGTCTCAGTTTACATGCTCAATTCCCTTTTAATTGCTATCCATTCTTTACTAATTAACCAAGTTTCTGACACAGACATGCAGTAAACATCTCAGCCCTGTTCATTCTGTCTGTGAAACCTAGTTCACAATCTAGCCTTACTGGTCTATGAAGTCCACCTGTTTCTGCCTTTTTAACCTCTCCATCTCTGGTGATCTCTGGAGAACACTTAGAGGTACATGTTCAAGGAGACATTGAACTTAATGTTTAGACAGACATGATGGGTGAACACCTGGAGTGGGAATGCCAGATGTGTGTGCATGGCCCAGTTTACTTTTAACTGGTTGTGACATGCGCAACGAGTGATTTCCCCTCCGCAGGTTCAGTCTCTGCCTCTTTGAGCCTGCAGCGGTTTCTCCCCAAGCTGTGTTCCTCTAGTCCATTTAATCTTCTAAACAGACAGACTGCCCTCGATGACAAATCAGAACAAGAGAAACACTCCTGCACCACTCCAGAGCTCACTCGAGGCTCTCTATCAGGCAGAAAAGATTATCCCTAAGCCTACTGTGGTCTGGAAGCGCTTGTAACAAGATTGTCTTTGTAACAACTTCCTTAAGGAGACTTCAAAGCCCTTTATTAACCCACACAGTAGCTGAGCTGGTAGGGACAGAGCAGTAACACCCCTTGAAATGTGGGTGGCATCTGATTCCTGGTGGCTCTTGGAGGAGAAGCTACTCCATCCCTTCAAACCCACCAGGGACAAGTGGCTTCATTGGTCAGTAAGATTGGCCTGAGAGTGTGCACAGGCTGAGGGTCAGCACAGATGTGAGATCAGAGAAGGCCTGTCTGGCTGCTGTGGCCAAGAAGAGGGCATGACGGGCCAGGTCACAAACCCAGGGGTCCTGTACCAGGACTGGGGTGGACACCCTTCCACAGCCCGTGTGGCCTGAGCAGTATGCATAGGCAGCAGCGGGTAGAATCATAGAGAGGGGAGGAAACTGAGCCTGGCACCTGCAGCAGTGCAGTGACACGTGGAGGGCCTGGGGAAGCCAGAAGCACAAATGACCACAGTGGTGGCAACAGCAGCGGGAAGATTTAGCGGGTATTAGGGGCAGCAGGTTAAGAAGACTTTTGACTTAACAACTGGACATGGGCTGAATATAAAAGGCATCAGAAGCACGTGTATATGACTGGATAGTGGCGTGCACACATTTCAAAGCATTCAGACCTGTGAGAAAAGTGGGCAGAAGTGAGCAACAGGTGATGATAATGTGCACTGGAAACAGAGCTTGGACACTGAGCCAGACCAAGATACACAAGATCTAGCACAGCCTGTAGGGATGGAAAGGTATGATCCCTTTCCTCCCCCATCATAAAGGTCACAGCTGACACTCAAATAACAAGACAGGCCAACAAGAGAAAAGCACAATGACTGTATTTATCTCAGTTTTATGTGACACAAGAGACTTCAGAAACGAAGACCCAAAGACTCAGGGAGAACTGTGTTTCTGCTTAGGTTTGACGAAGAATGTAGATGGCTGTGTAGAAATGTGATTGGACAGAAGGGTGTAATCTCACAGTGATAGACTGAGGGGAACCCAGCAAGGTCTGTCTGTTCCGATTCTTATTGACCTCTCTGTGTAGCATTACTTTCTCCTGGGTGTGGGGCAGGACCCCTCTCGAATGAGGGTCTTTAAGGGAAAAGGGAGAGGGGAGAGAGTGACCGTTCTGGGTTTTATGGCTTGCTGTGGAGGAGAGGGGCTCTAGTTTCTATGAGCTGCCTGGGGAACAGGGATTCTGCTTTCTGCCATTCACTTAGCGGGAGAAGGAGGAAAAGGAGACAGGAGGATGGGAGAAGGACAGAGAGACCTTGTTTCTGTGGCCTTTTCATTTCCTTCAGTTCAAAGTACTCAGCATGCCAAGGTGCCCTACTTTGGGGTATTGAGTTCTGAGCCCCCAAAAAAGTGCCTGACACAGCAGGTCCTCAGTAAATAATGTAAGTCCCTTTCTTCTGCTGCCACCCCAGAAGAGGAACCCTCTCCCCCAGCTTCCTAGTGAGGACGGAATGATGTATTGAACTAGCATGAGCCCCATCTACTTACCTGTTACTAGGGGGAATTGTAATAAGCTCTTCATGTGTACCCCACTGTGCTGTTCTCCTATTCTCAGTTCATCTCTTTGCATCTAAACTTGGAAGGTAAGAACCTAATCAGGATGCACTGAACTCATCTGAGCACAGCTGTCTTGTCCAGTTCCTTAACCTGTGCCAAGTCCAGACGGGCACGTGAAGAAAAAAAAAGCGTGAAGGAGGCTTTTGCCCAAATAGCACTGTGCTTGGGGGATTCTGAGTAGGGCTGAAACAGCCTTTACAAAAATTATAACTGAGGAAATTATGGCAGTGACAAAGATCAGACCTAAATGACTCAGTCTTTCTTCTAACCTTTATGCTGTCTCCGTTCATTCCCGGGCACAGGCCAAACTAACCTTAGAAAGGAATTCAGTTTATGATTTGACTCAGAAACAAAATCATTAATAGCCCTTTCCTGAAAAGACCCCCTTCTTGCCTGGGGACCAGTCTGCCTTTGTAAGACTAGTCAATTAGTTACCACATTAGAAATTATGGTTTAGGGGCCCTGCTGCAAGAGTCTGAACCTTCCCAAATTGCTGCTGGAGATAACATCACTATTGTAAAACCTCTTTTGCAGACCCTGCACTGGATGGATCAGCTGACACCACTCAGACCCTGTGTGATCTGGCTCAACCAGTTCTGGGATCCCACCCAAGAACAGAAGACTGCAAGAAAACCTTACTTCAAACCCTCTGTGATTCTATCTCCAACCTGACCAATGAGCACTCCCAAAGTCCCAAGCCCCTACCCCCCAAATACTCCTTAAAAACTCCCAGAGGCGGGGCACAGCCTGTAACCCCAGCACTTTGGGCTGATCACGAGACCAAGCGATCAAGACCAGCCTGGCCGACGTGGTGAAACCAGTCTCTACTAAAAATACAAAAAAAATTAGCTGGGCATGGTGGCACGTGCCTGTAATCCCAGCTTCTCAGGAGGCTGAGGCAGGAGAATCGCTTGAGCCCAGGAGGCGGAGGTTGCAGTGAGCCGAGATCGCGCCACCGCACTCCAGCCTGGTTGCAGAGGGAGACTCCATCTCGACAAACAAACGAACAAACAACTCCCGGAATGCTTGAGGAGACTGATTTGAGTACTGGAATCCCAGCACTTTAGGAGGCCGAGGCAGACGGATCACTTGAGGTCAGGAGTTCCAGACCAGCTTGGCCAACATGGTGAAACCCCGTCTCTACTAAAAATACAAAAATTAGCCGGGCGTGGTGGTGGGCGCCTGTAATCCCAGCACTTTGGGAAGCCAAGGCAGGTGAATCACATGAGGTCGGGAGTTTAAGGCCAGCTTGGCCAACATGGCGAAACCCCACCTCTACTAAAAACACAAAAATTAGCTGGGTGTGGTGGCATGAGCCTGTAATCCCAGCTACTCGGGAGACTGAGGCAGGAGAATCGCTTGAACCCGGGAGGCGGAGGTTGCAGTGAACCGAGATCGCTCCGTTGCACTCCAGCCTGGGCAACAACAGAGACTCCATCTCGAACAAACAAACGAAGGAAAACCTCCCGTCTCTGGCACAGCAAGCTCTGCGTGAATTACTTTCTCCATTGCAACTCCCCTGTCTTGATAAATGGGCTCTGTCTAAGCAGCGGGCAAGGTGAACAGTGGGCTGTTACAGGACCAGTGACAGACCAAGGGCATGCCACTGACGGGATCCCTAGACGCACCCTTCTGGATGTGAGGCAGGCGGATCTCACCCACGCCTGCCAGCAGCTCCTCGGAGAACTGGGTGCCCAGGTCAGCCCTGGCCCGGAGGAGCGCCCGGGACCCGCAGAGCGCGGCTGAAGTCAAGGCTACAACTCACCTAGAATCTGGGGCGCCAGCCCTCCGGTGGGCAGGGCGTTCTCCTCCCCCACCCCCTCCCCGCACGATGACATCAGTGTTTGGGATTGAGTTGCTCCATAAAAGCAGCCCGGGGAAGCCAGGAGAGCGAAGGGCGGACCTGCTCGCCACGGCACCCGGGCTGCGCGCACGCGGTCCCTGTGTGCGGCTGGAGCGTGAGCGGCCACCGGGAGCCCCTGGGACAGCCCGCGCCCGCCCTGCAGGAGCCCGCGAACATGCCCCGGAGCAGCCTGCACACAGCGGCCGTGCTCCTGCTGGTGATCTTAAAGGAACAGCCTTCCAGCCCGGCCCCAGCGAACGGTAAAGTTTCCGCCTGCTTCTTTCCTAACACTCCTGAGCGCTCAGCCGCCCCTGGACTGAAGGCTCTTCAATGATAAAGTAAAATCTTTGCTGGGGGGAGCAGGGAAGGTGTAGTACCAAATAGTACAGTCTCAAGAAAGGATGCTCCGTTTTCCTTTGCTAAGGTTGGGGCTGGAAGCACTTTGCTTTCTAGTGGCGGTTGGCGCAGATTTAGTGCTAAAATGTTTGCGTGTACTCCCGAGCACCACCAGCTCTGAAGATGTGGCTTGCGAACTTGCTAACCAGGGAGGAGATGCAAAGACGAGATTTAAAACAGTATTCCCCCGATCCACGTTTGAAAGTAGAGAGGTGACTGTGGCATTCTGAGTGGGGTAAGCACAGAGAAAGGTTTGCTGTGCCCCTGTGCAGAATCCGCACACAGTGGTAGGCGCTTTTCTTTGGATAACAGGATCTTTACCGTTAAGTCTTACCTACAAGTCAAAGGGATGATGCATCCCATTCTTAATCATTGTTTTTCTCCAGGAGGGCTCTACTATGCTGAACGTACATGTGTGTGCACGTACACATGCACGCGCGCGCGCGCGCGCACACACACACACACCCCTTATTTCTGATTGTAATTAGAACACTAAATCCCAAAGGACTGGAGGCTGAGGGACTGGGTGGAGGCTGAGTGAGTGGGGTGGCAGGAGGAGGTGGCAGGGGGGACCCGAACTGTAGGCTCATGCGGGGCCAGTGAGCTAACGTGTACAGCCAAGACTGGTTCGTTAATCTTTTGGAACAAGAAAGTGATTTTGGACCGAAAGTGATTTTAATGGCCGAAAATGGATTCTTCCTGGCTAGGCAGCAGTGGTGGGAAATACGTCCTGCTCAGCAGCATAAAAGCTCTGAGCCTCCTCTCTTGGAGGTCACGATGCCCATGGGGAAGGGCAGGGGAGCCAGGCTTTGGATAACTCTTAATTAAATTCCAATCGACTAGCTGGCATGATATGTTTGATATTATCTCCCTCATCTGGTCAGGGAGAAACAGAAGGTAGGTGGGAGAAAGGAGTGATGTAAAAGTGAAAATCAAGTTTTAAAACCACAAACTTTACATGTATCCTCCTTTTATGCAAGGTTCACGGAGACCAAAGTTTCCCTGGAAATCTAAACTGCTCCAAGACAAAAGGGAGAAACAGCCATTAGTTGGCCCTCTTTCCTATAGCTGGTTGCTCCTCTCCCTCTGGGGCAACTCCCCCTCCCTTCTCTCTCTTTTCCTGCCTTTCCCTGTTCTCCTGCCTCCCTCCCTCCCCTTCCTTTCTTCCCTACTTTCCCTGCTCTCCTTCTTCCTCCCCTCTCCCTTTCCCTCCTTCCTATCTCCTCTCCCAATTCTCCAAGTTGGGACTGGGGAAGCTTGCAGTCAAAACTCCACTTTCACCTCACTCTGAGGAAGGAGCCTGCCTACCCCTGGGTTCTAAGAACACAGCTTTTATTCTGTAAATTCTCATGCAGCTTCCTCGGGTTTTTAACTGCCTTAGAGGACAGGTCAAAGCAAAAATCACTGAGGTGTAGAATGTCAGTATGAACCCAAAGTTGGGGTTGGAGAGGAGTTAAGCAGAGTAATGGGGTCAAAGTGCGGTCTGCCCTCTGCCTGGTGCATTTAAACTTCCAGCATTGGAGAATGTTCAAGAACAATGTCAGGGGCCCAGGAGGGAGCATAATAAGGTGAAGCCAAGTGTCTTCTGGAGAAACCCTTGGAATTCTTAGTTGCCGTGGCTTTGGGGGGACATTTCAGTGAATTCTGCAGAGCTTGCTCTGCGCAAACCTGGTGTGGAGAGCCAGGCAGTCTTGGGCTACCCAGGTGATGTTTACTCAGGGAAAGTTCTAGCACCCAGCACAGGAAGCAGGCAGGGCCCAGGACCTCTGATATGGATCTTGGTAAATATCATTTTCTCAGGCATTCCCTCCAGGGGAACCTCCCTGCTCAGTACCAGCTGGGTCTGCAGGTTCTAACAGGCTTCAGGTTGAGCCTCCCAGGTTTCCCAGATGGAACAGATAACCTTCCTTTGGAAGAAAACTATTCCCTTCCAGGAAGGGCCTGCTCCCTCAGGATGCCACCGAGGCCTTGGTCTGGCCTTGCCTGTGGAATCAGTTTAATCCTGTTAAGCCTTCTGTTCTTACAGCTAGAGGTGGGGAACCGGGGGGTGCAATTCCTGAATAAAGCACACTTTCATGCACATGCACACACACACACACGCACACATACACACACTTTTAGAAAGTCTTCCTGAGGTCAGATCTGAGCTGGGGCCCTGATCCTCACCCGATGAACCCCCTTCACTCGCCATCCTCACCTTCATTTTACAATGCCGCTTCTCCCCTTCTCCAGCTCCTGAGCCCCTCCAGACACTGCCATTTATACCCAACGTGCCAAGTCTGGAGTCCCAAGCCGGCTCATTCACAGAGAGGAGGGCAGGGAATGTTGCTCTGAAGGCTACTGCCTTTCAACAAGTCCCCAGTTCTATGTCATCACTGAGACCTCACAGTCCCAGGTGTCAACTCTATGACTTTTATCCCTGAACTTTCCGGAGTGTGATGCGGAGGCCTCATCTGAGGATGGGAGCTCCAACAACAGGAAAAACCTCGATTAGCAAGCTCCGGGGAGGATAGAAGAAGATGTAGGGTATGAGGCTGTGATTTGAATGAGAGCAGGTGCAATGCAAACTGCTGGCAAAGTAGCAGTGCTCAGGCAGCAGATGTGCTTCTAGTGGCCTCCAGGATCACTGGAGTGGCCTGTGCCTCCTCAGGGGAAAAGTAAGGGTGAACTCCTCTGTTACTTGTGGAATTTTACATCCTGGGCCTACAACTGTTCTGCTTGCTAAGAAGTAATGAGCTGGCTTATTACATCTCTAAAGTCCGGGATGACATCTTACTAGTGAACCCCTCACACACAAGACTGAAGAAAAACGTCCAGAAGAGGTTTTATGTCTTCTATAGCTTGGTTTTAAAGAAATGCTTTCTTTATTGCTTTTCATTGTTGTTTCAGCAAAGGGGTGAGCAGTAAACTTGGGGGTCACATACAAGTTTGGTTTCCCTATGGTTCTGAATGTCTTCATCCAATTACTAATTCAAGAGAGGTTGATCTTGGACCCTCAACTCTCAATGTGCCCATAGCTGGTTTCAGGGGGGTCTGTGGACCTTCTGAAATGAATTGTATATAAAAATGTGTGTGTCTAAGCTTAGGGCATTTTTTTTTTTTTTTTTTTGAGACAGTCTTGCTCTGTGGCCCAGGCTGTAGTGCAATGGCATGATCTCAACTCACTGCAACCTCTGCCTCCTAGGTTCAAGCAATTCTCCTGCCTCAGCCTCTCGAGTAGCTGGGATTACAGGTACCTGCCTCCACCCCTGTCTAATTTTTGTATTTTTAGTAGAGACAGGGGTTCACCATGTTGGCCAGGCTGGTCTCAAACTCTTGACCTAAGGTAATCCGCCTGCCTCAGCCTCCCATAGTGCTGGATTACAGGCCTGAGCCCCTGCACCCGGCCAGCTTAGGGACATTTTTATTGGGAGAGGTCCATAATACTCATCAGATCCTCCAGGGGCTCTGGCCTCCTCCACTTAACTACTCCAAAGATTGAGGAGATTTGAAGATTCCCTAAGTTCACGGCACTAATGGTAAATTAATGGTAAATGTGGTGGGACTCCTCTTAATGGGAATGTGATATTGGGCAGGACACTTCACCTTGGTGGACTTTCATTTCCTCACCTATATATAGGAGATGGGCTATGAGTGAAAGAAAGAGATCTAAACTCTTCCTCTTCCAGAGTGGGATGTCAATAAATAATTCCCAAACCTAAAACAATCAAGGTAAAACAGTATTAGCATGTTATATGGAGATACGGAGATAATAGCAAAAGATTCATTTTAAAAAGATCCAAAGTGGTTGCTCTAGGGAGCCGTACACGGTTAGGGAATGTCAGGGAACTGAGGTTTTTGTTAAACAGCCTTGGAGAACCATCTGACTTTTTAAACCATGTGCAAGTGTAATTTGATAAAAATTACCAATTACATTTGAAAATTAAAAATGAAATTAATTACAAACACGGAGGCAAAGAAATGGAACCGAATAACAAAAAATATGAGATTTAACCAGCTTAAAAAAAAGAAGGCAAGTTCACTTTTTAACTTTTAAAAAACACAATTTGCTTGAGTAGGAAATGCCAGGAGTGATAAGTGACCAGATTGCTTGTCAGTTAAGTTTTACTGCAAACTAATTCCCACAAGAGAAACGCTTTTCCATCAGTACCCTTGCGGGCCGATAACCACGGAGACCCTGGGAAAAGTTGGGAGGGAGGGATTTAGGAGTTGCACAGTCCCCTCATTGGATGAGTCCCCTGAGACACACAGTGGGATGCGTCTCTACTCAGGGTCCCCTCCTCGGAGATGAAGAGGAAGGCCGGCAAGCAGGGTCACAAGAGCACCGTTCTGCACTTGTGAAAAAGACCTTTTTGACATAGGAACGAAGAACCTTTATGCATGAAGGGTGTAGAGTGGGAAGTAGTAGGTGACTTTTGTTCTATTTCTGGCAGGATTTTGCCTACACATTCCTACTACCCCTGGAATTCTAACTCAGATGTGGATAGCAGCTTCCTCAAATAGAACCTTTTTCCCAGCTGGGTGCTGTGGCTCATGCCTGTAATCCCAGCCCTTTGGGAGGCTGGGGTGGGCAGGTCACTTGAGCCCAGGAGTTTGAGATCAGCCTGGGCAACATAGCGAAACTCCATCTCTATGAAAAATACAAAAATTAGCCAGGTGTGGTGGTGCGCACCTGTAGTCCCAGCTACTAGGGAGGCTGAAGTGGGATGATTGCCTGAGTCCAGGAGGTTGAGGCTGCAGTGAGCTGCGATCACACCACTGCACTCCAGTCTGTGTGACCGACTGAGATCCGGTCTCACAAAAAGAAAGAAAGAGAGAGAGAGAGAGAGAAAGAAAGAAAAAGAAAGGAAAGAAACAAAGAAAAAAGAAAGAAGAGAAAGAAAGAAAAAAGAGAAAGAAAGAGAGAAAGAGAAAGAAAGAAAGAAAGAAAGAAAGAAAGAAAGAAAGAAAGAAAAAAAAAAAAAAAAAAAAAAAAAAAAAAAAAAAAAAAGAGGGGGGGGGGGGAGAGAGAGAGAAAATGTAAAGTGTGAAAAAGCAAGACGCAGAACCCTATTTCCAGTGTGCCAATGTTTGTGTGAGGAGAAAGCGGGCGATCAGTGCGTATGTGTGTGCAGCCAGGCTGTGAAAGGGCTCCTGATCATCTGCTAGCCTCCTTAATGGAAGGCTTCTAATGGAAGCAGGGAAGATAGGGTGGGAGGAAGAGCTTTCACTGTATATACCCTTTGATGGCTTTTGGGTTTTGAGCCACATGAAATTATTATTCTGATAATAAAGTTTAGCTTCTCTAAGATGTCTGGAAGGCACCTACTCAAGCCCTCTCCTGCTTCTATGAGCCCCTGCATGAACCAACTGCCTGTGCTGCTGTTTGGAGCACAGTTGCCCTGAGAAGCTGATGTTCTGATGCAGACTCAGAAAAAGTTTTAATTTGTGCGGGAGTGGTGGCTCACGCCTGTAATCCCAGCACTTTGGGAGGCCAAGGTGGGTGGATCACCTGACGTCGGGAGTTCCAGACCAGCCTGACCAACATGGAGAAACCCCATTTCTACTAAAAATACAAAATTAACCGGGCGTGGTGGCACATGTCTGTCATCCCAGCTACTCAGGAGGCTGAGGCAAGAGAATTGCTTGAACCCAGGAGGCAGAGTTTGCGGTGAGCTGAGATTGTGCCATTGCACTCCAGCCTGGGCAACAAGAGCAAAACTCCAACCCCCCCCCCAAAAAAAGTTTCAATTTCTGGGCATCGACCTCCTTTTCAATTTCACTCATATCAAAATAAAATCTGTAGTATTTTCCGTTACTCATCTGGTTCCACTGTACTTACTTACTGTGTTTTGTTCTTTGTAGGTTCCAAGTGGACTTATCTTGGTAAGTAGAGATTTTAAATACTTTTTTGTTTAAAAGAAAACAGAAATGGTTGTATTTAGTGAGAAATACAGAAACTTCATGCTCTGTGGAGGTGATTTTGAGGGGTCAGAAGAACAGTTCTGGTATTCTAGAAAGAGAGTACAAAGGCATCTCCTAGGAACGCTTCAACTTGGGTTGCGTACCACAGTTTCTCCAGGCAGGAGAGCCTGCTCCGGACACTGGACTGTCAGTCATAGCGTCAAGCCTTCAGATTCCAGCAAAGATTTCTACCAGACCTCCAAGATTCGGAGGTAACTTGCCCCACCTCCAGACTGCAAGGGTCCTGGGCAGGAGAGAGCCTTTCTCCCTTGCAGGACACATATCCTATAATAAACAAAGAAGAAAGGGCTCCTTTCTGAAAGTTTGGCTCAGGTCCCAGAACTTAAGCTGTCAGTATGTCTAGAATTAACTTCTTGTTGCCATGATTGTAAGCTAGCGATGGATGAGGAGGTGCTGGTCAGTCCTTAGTGAAAGAGGGATGCTTGTCTTAAATGGAGCGAGAGGAACACGAAGTGTGCTTGTTGCCCGGGCTTTCTGTGGGACTGTCTCAAGAGCACGTTAGCCCTGTCTGGCAGACCTGCCAGAGAAGCAGCTGGAAATCAGCTTAGCTGGAGAGTTGCAGTGAATTAGACATTGGTCACCGGCTGGAATGGATGTGGCAGGCCAGGCACCCGAGTCCCCTGGCAAGTGCGGGAGTGTTGATAATGTCTTGTTGAGGCACAGCCACAGAAGATGCACAAGACCGATTGTTTTGGTAGCAGAAGGGTGGAACTGACTCACTGGCACAGGAGACATTTTAAGCAAGTAGGGATGTGATCAAAGTTAAAGCCACAGGATGCAATGGCTGTGGGTGGGGACAGGCGGGAAGTTGATGATTACAGTGCAAGCACCGTCCGGAGAAAGATCTGATACCAATTTGCACAGGTCAGCCTTTGGAGGTTCACCAGCCCAAGGTGCATAGAAAAGTCACTGAACTGACCAACCAGCTACCTACAGGCCAAGGTCCCCTCAGCCCTAGCACTGCATGGCTCCGTTATTTCTAACATCCCTTATGTACGTATTATGTGCACAGCCCATTGCCAAGTGGGTGGGTAATAGAAGGGTAGGCTGTGGTCCGTAGCTGGGAATTACTTAAAGCTCACAATTCAAAGCAGAACATAATAGGTAATAATAACATCATAAACAAATGCTGCAGAGCTCTGAGTGCTCAAAGGAGGATGAGTGTGCTAGGGCTAGATGGTCAGGGAAGGCTTCCTGGAGGAGGAGGGCTTTCACCTGGGCCTTGGAAGGTAAGGAGGATTCGGTGAGCAGGGAGGAGGTGCGGTTGGCTAAGGCGATAATGGTATCACATGAGCAGAAGCAAGAAAGAGTAAGGTGGTGTTCGAGGAAAGCATGTGGAAAAGGGTTTATAGGGGAGTCACTGGCTCTAAGGTCAGAGAGATAGGCTGGGTCAAACAGGGGAGGTGTGGAGGGGCAGGGCAGGCCTTTCCCACTTTGTCGTGCTCCTGGAGGGGGCAGGGCAAGGAGTAAGTCTGTATTTTAGGAAGAGTTACTTGGTGGTAGGAGGTGGAGGGGGAAGGATGGGAGGGAGGTAGGAAGGTGTTCGGCCTTTGGAGAAACCCAGTTACGTGTCTTCACATCCAGTTTATAGTGGTGGCAGTGAGGGGGAAGGCAAGGCCAGGACAAGAGATCTGACAAAGTGAGAATGGCAGGTTCTGTGTGTGGGAGGTGACAGGCATGGAAAGAAGTGGCACTTGGGTTCTGGGCTTTATTCCGTAAGATCCCCAGTGAGCCCTTTCAGCCCCGGGACCTTACTTTCCCCATCTGGAACCTGGGTGAGGGGTTGTCTAGACCAGTGTTTCTCAGACTACGGCTTGGGGTCACCCACATCAGGATCACCTGGAATGCTTCCCCAAAATGCAGATTTCTAGGCCTTGGGCTAGGCCTGGGAAAGAGAGGGAGCCTGAAAAACCTGTATGCTTAACACACTCCCCGACTGACTGTTAGCTGCACTCTCTCAGAGAATCACTGACCAATGGTTCCCAAGATCTGTCCAGCCAGATCAGAGGAAACTTGCCCCACCTCTTCTGCTGGCCTCTCAGGTATGATAGAAACACAGATCACATCTCCACGGGGTCCTGTCTCTCTGTTACAGCCCACCTGGGCAGAATGAGATGGCGACAGGGAACAGAGACATTGTGTCAAGGTGTGGGAGGAAAATTTTTTTTTTTTTTGGAGTCTCACTCTCACCCAGGCTGGAGTGCAGTGGCATGATCTTGGCTCACTGCAACCACTGCTTCCTGGGTCCAAGCAATTCTCCTACCTCAGCCTCCCGAGTAGCTGGGATTACAGATGCCTGCCACTATGCCCAGCTAATTTTTGTATTTTTAGTAGAAACGAGGTTTCACCATGTTGGCCAGGCTGGTCTTGAACTCCTGACCTCAAGTGATCCGCCCACCTCAGCCTCTCAAAGTGTTGGGATTACAGGCATGAGCCACTGCGCCTGGCTGGGAAGAAAATCTTAACTTCATCATGACGTGGTGTTCACTGAGGGCAGGCCTCTCAGTGCAGCCACATTGACCCGTCCAGAAGCATTTCTTCCTGACCACTAGCTCTGGCCAGCCCTCTGTCCCTCTTGCCCCGCACAATTAGAGCAGCTCTTTGCTGAGGAAGCAGAGGGCAGAGTCTAATGACGCATGAACATGCATGGGGTAAGCACAAAGGCAAGTCTGGTTTTTATTAGTGACACGGGCACATGTGATGTGGAGTCAGCCCTCAGAGGGGACGTGTAGGAGAGGACAGAAGGAAGACAGCTAAGGAGGCAAACTCCTTCTGGGGTCCTGGCTAGCTCCTCCTTACGTCCTGACCGGCAGCTAGCACCTGTGCTCAGAGTTGCACAGGTAGACAGAGGGCCCAGCATAAGTGCTGGAGGGAAACAGTTTCCAAGCAGTAAGGGCCGCACTGAATGGGGCAAGTTCAACCAAAGGCTCCGTGCTGGTATTCCTTGGGTGCAGAACTCAGCTTCTCTGCACGTACACTGCTGAGTCATTCTCCAGGGGCCTCCCGCTGTCTGGCACACAAGGTATGGTAAGACTTCTAAAAGTACAAAAAAGGGAGTTCTACCCCTACATCCTCATAGCTGAGTCACCAGGCTGACTGCATGGACGGCTCCTCCCTGGAGAGAGGACGACCATCTGACTGCCAAGATGGGGCCAGCACCACCTCTTTGCGCTCCTCCTAGGGTGCTGAAGCAGCAGTTGAAAGTCTGCTGGGCTTAGCATGGCTGAGGTGGCATCACTAGAGAGAGGCTGGGGATGATGTGACATGGACCCTCCCCGCCGGAAATCAGTCCCGCATCAATCCTGCTGAGCCTGGCAGCTTCACTTACTCTGAACTGAGGGCAGCTGCAGGTCAGGTTGTCATATGAGCTAAGGACAAACTCTAGCCGGCTAAGGTATCAGAATATGTGCCCTGTGTGGGATGAAGATGACCAGAAGGAGGCAGGAAGGGTTGTGGGCAGGTTCAGGTCCTTGGTGTGGGTGCTGCAGTCAGTTTTTGAGCATTCATCCAGCTGTTTGCTTATGGGCTACACACTTTTCTGTATTTCATATTCAATAAAAAGAGTTTAAAAGTTCCGGCTGGCTGGGACAGTCATCCTTACACTGACAGCTTTTTTAGTCCTTCCCCAAGAAAAAATCAAACCAAACCAAAACAAAACAAAACCAAAAAAAACCCCAAAAACAAAACAAACCAAAAAAAAAAAAAAAAAAAAAAAAACCCAGTGTGTTCAAAACACAGCAACCAGAAAGAATGACTGTTTTGGAGCTAGACCCGAGAGCACATCATGCGATCTGAGAATGGGCGCGGTGTTTCATCCCTGATGATATCAGATACTGGCTTGCTGCTTCTTGGATGTAAGCTGGTTGAGAAACAGATGAAAATCCCTGTTTGCTCAAGATCTGGAAAGTCTTAAAGGCGAAGGGATGGCAGAAGAACATGGATGACAAGCCTTTCTCCTGAGGGGTGCACCAACCCCTGTCACAGCCCCACAGGGCACCTGCGAGACCAGTCCCTCCATCCTGTTCAGGAAACCTTGGAAAGAGGGTGGCCTGGCCGGGGGTGCCGGGTGGCTGGCTGTGGCTGTGGCTGTGGCTGTGGCTGTGGTGGCACCTGCTTACAGGTCAGCCTGCCCAGTTCTCTGTTGTGGCGGGCCGGCCCTCGTAGCCCTTGGCTGTGGCAGGACTCGGTGTGACCCTGGCAGTGCTGTGCATTCCTTGTGCTGTGCTCCTCGGTTCCTCTCCCAGACAATAGATTGTCCGTCTTAAAGAATTTCCTTTGGAAATCAGAGTGAGATCCTCCATTGGGGCAAACCTCATTCTCATGTCCCTGAAGTCCTCCAGGCCCGCGCCTCCACCTGCCTTCTGTCCTGTATCTGGAAATATTTAGTTTCTGTAATGAACTTTCTTGGGGCTCCAGACACCCTTTCAACCTCTTCCCACACAGAACTAGAAATGGAATACATGAAAGGAGGCCAGGAAGCAAACTCTTGACTTTCTATTCTTCAGCAGTGATAAGGGCACTGTGTGACCTCACACCTGAATTGCAATATAAAAAGCAGGCTGCAGTGAGGGCTCAGGGGAGAACTCAAAACAGCAGAGAGCACCTACAATTAATAGACCAAGGGCTCTTGTCTCTATCAAAGTAGAGAGGCTTGGCCATCTCAAAACACTCCAGCCACTTCTCGCCACTCCCAGCTGCCATCCTGAGGATGAATAGGGGTACAAAGTACTCTTATGAGAGCCAGAAAATGCCAGACATGTTTTTCTTTTTCTTTTTTTTTTTGGAGATGGAGTCTCGCTCTGTCGCCCAGGCTGGAGTGCAATGGTGCGTGTTGGCTCACTGCAACCTCTGCCTACCAGGTTCAAGCGATTCTCCTGCCTCAGCCTCGCAAGTAGCTGGGATTACAGGCACCCGCCACCACACCTGGCTAATCTTCGTATTTTTAATAGAAATGGGGTTTCACTATGTTGACCAGGCTTGTCTCGAGCTCCTGACTTCAGGTGATCCACCTGCCTTGGCCTCCCAAAGTGCTGGGATTACAGGCATGAGCCACTGTGCCCAGCCCAGATACGTTTTTCTTTTTTCTTTTTTTTTTTTTTTTTTTTTTTTGAGACAGGGCTTTGTCGCCCAGGCTGGAGTGCAGTGGCATGATCTCTGCCTGCTGCAGCCTCCATCTCCTGGACTCAAGGGATTCTCCTGTGTCAGCCTGCCAAGTAGCTAGGACATGTGCCACCATGCCAGGCTAATTTTTAAATTTTTTAGTAGACACAGGCTATGTTACCAGGCTGGTCTCGAACTCCTGGCCTCAAATGAGCCCCCGACCTTGGCCTCCCAAAGTGTTGGGATTACAGGGGTGATTGCCATGCCTGGTTTTCATACCAGCACGCCGAAACCCTATCCCCAAGTCCCACGGATTTCTGCTGAGGGTAGCGATCCGACCCCCTATCTTGGATTAAATCTGTGCTGTAGTTCCAGTTACTTCTAATTGAAGTTGTGACATTAGGGTCTGTCTGGATGTGGTAAGGCCTGCCCACTCATAGTTACTTCTCATCTTTCCTGAATTGCAGAATTGGGGTTTGTGCGTATCCTGGAGGCTCTTGGCCTGTGGCTGCCAAAACGCCTACATTTTGGTGTTCACAGCTGGCCTCACCAGCTGAGTAAAAACAGGGAAGCTAGCATTAGTTCCTAAAGACAGGCATAGTGGAACAGAGGATGAGGCAGAAAACCAGGAGGAAGAAGCAGAAACTGTACAGACCCCAGAACCAGGCGACCTCCATGGAAATACCTGCTAGGCGTTTCTGTCTGTGGGCCTTAGGAAAGTAACGACTTCTCTGAGCCTTGGTTCCTTAGCTACACGATCAGAGTCATGGCGTCTACATCAGTGGTTCTCCAGGTGTGGTTCCTGGGCCAGCAGCATCAGCATCACCTGAGGCCAAATGCAAATTCTCAGCCCATCCCAGGCCCACCTCCTAACCAGAAACTCTGGGGAGCTGGGCCCAAGAATTTGTTTTAACAAGTCCTCCAGGTGATTCTGTTGCTAACTCAAGTTTGAGAATCCCAGCTGTGCTTCAGAGGGTTGTGGTAAGGATCAAACAAGATAACACATGGCGAGAGGCTCACACAGGGCCTAGCACATACTCACAAAGCTGATTGTGATTTCTTTTTCTTTGCCTCGCAGAGCTATGGTGCAGATTAAACGAACTAATATGGAGGGAAAGGCCTTGTAAACTCTACAGCACCAAACACATGAGAGCTCTGTTTTTGTTAGGAGGGGTTCTGCTTCTTCACACTTTTCTGAATTGTGAGTTTTTACAGCCAGGAAATACTCCTTTTATATTTTGAATAAACAAAAGGTATTTCCTTTTTGAGTAAGAAAGGAATGTAAAAAACACAAGGACTGCAAGCTCTTGTCCCAAGGGTCTCACAGGCCAGAATGTCCTTTCTAGCCTGGTCCTTCAGACCAAGGTGAAGTCAGGTCTCATCTGCCTGGTGCCTTTCTGGAATCCAGGAACCAGATATCTGGTTCCATAACCATGGCCGCCTCAGCCATGCTCCTGAAGACTCCCAGAGAGCAGGCAAATCCTCTGCTTCCCTATCTAGCCCATGGGGGCTGAGCCTGGTTTGGGGTTCAGGAGTAGAGGCCTGAGCCTAGGAAGAAACTTGGGGTGAGCTATTTGGGTTCTGAGCTACACCAGCCTAGCCCCATGCAGCGCCCTTTTCCCACTGGGGCAGCAGCAAGCCTTGGAACCGCAGGTGCAGCGGGCTGGCAGGTGAGGAGGAAGCAGGAGCTGGGGGGCTGTCCTGCCAGGGCCCTTCAGGCCTCTGGCTGTGCTCCGACTTGCTACTTGCAGGTCTTGAGTCCTGGGCATTCAGGTGACAGCAGGGCACGGCTTCTCCAAGAGCCGGCCAGAGCCTTTGGCAACCTGTCCCCTTAAGAGGAGGAGCCAGTGGGCTGCCCTGTGAACCTGCTCAAAAGAAAGCTTTCAAGCGAAAAGCCTGAATTCAAAGCATGAGTGTGAAGGTGGCTGCAGGCAGGAGGGAGAAAGTCCTGGTTTTCCATGAGGAAGAGAAGAGGTCAGAGAATGTTTCCACGGGATCCTGCAGTCTCAGAAGGAGCAGGGGCCTCTTTCCTGGTCCGTTACTCTCTTCCTCTGCAGGCGCAACTGCTGGGTGAAGGGTGTAGGCACCACGGTGGAGCCCAGGCACCATGGCCAGACTCTTCCAGGGGCCACACCACCAGGCCAAGAAAGAGAGATTGCACCTGCTACAGTCAAAGGTCCTGTTTTATTGGTTCTGAGATGTCCACTTTCCCCACATTTTAGCATCTCTGAAGTTGGGATATATCGTGTTATCAATTGCATCGAGAAGCAATGAAATATGGTAGCTATTCCACAAATACAGAGAAGCACCATGTTAGATGCTAAGAACACACAGAAAGGGGCTGAAATGATTAATTTCAACAATACCGAAAACAGTGGAGGCAAAACGGTATAAAAATACGGCCAGTGTGCACCTGGTCTGACATAGCACAGAAGTATGCTGGGGAATCATGTCAGATCTTGAACTACAGCTTTTTCCAATTTGCACTTAATTCACGGTTCACATATACTTTTTGGTGATGTTGGGTCGTTATCACAAGTATGTAAAAACAAAGTAATTTAGGCACCAGATTTTTTCGTTTTTATAAGTATTCATTTAAGGAGAAAACTTTCTAATTACCTGACAAGCATTCAATTTATGCCAACCAGGAAGGAACAAATACTAGCTGCCACCTCCTTGAGTCTATAAAGGTTGACTCAGAGCTGGTGTAACTCCAAATACATGGATCACTTAGCTCATCTTAACTTTTTAAACAATTTTGCAATTATTAGCTTGTGACTAGGTCAGCTATATGGATTCTGGGTGAAATGGATGCAGCCCATCCAGTTCTCAGAATGATACCCGCAGATTCAGGACAAATGGCACATGCTGCCCCTTCCTTCTAGGACACAGGGCTCTGCAAAGTCTCCTCGGTAACGATGACAGTGAGATTTCCTTACATAAGGTTATGGTGGCATTGGCAAGTGGGGCCTGGTGCCTTCCCAGGGTGGCCCCTCGTTGGCACACCACTTTTCTGGAAACTCTATCAGAAATGGAGAAAGGAGAAAAGATGGAACTCTCAATGTCGTGAAACAAAGTTTTGAAGCAAGTATGAGGCACTGTTTACTGTTTACTCTTTTGGCTTTGGTCACCAGGAAGCCCAGAGGCAAACTGATGTCTCCAACTTGAGCAAATGTCTATTCTTCTATGACCTGCAAATCTAAAGAAGCCACGTTGGCTGGGCGCTGTGGCTCACGCTTGTAATCCCAGCACTTTGGGAGGCCGAGGCGGGTGGATCACTTGAGGTCAGGAGTTCAAGACCAGCCTGGCCAACATGGTGAAACCCCATCTCTATTAAAAACACAAAAATTAGCTGGGCATGGTGACGGGAGCCTGTAATTCCAGCTACTAGGGAGGCTGAGGCAGGAGAATTGCTTGAACCTGGGAGGTGGAGGTTGCAGTGAGCCAAGATCGCGCCATTGCACTCCAGCCTGGGTGACAGAGCGAGACTCTATCTCAAAAAAAAAAAGATGCCAAGCAAGGCAGCTCACACCTGTAATCCCACCAGCACTTCAGGAGGCTGAGGTGGGCAGATCAACTGAGGTCAGGAGTTCAAGACCAGTCTGGCCAACATGTGAAACCCCGTCTCTACTAAAAATACAAAAATTAGCCGAGCATGGTGGCATGTCCCGGTAGTCTTAGCTACTTGGGAAGCTGAGGCAGGAGAATCGCTGGAACCTGGGAAGCAGAGGCTTCAGTGAGCCAAGATCACACCACTGCACTCCAGTCTGTGTGACAAAGCAAGAGTCCATCTCAAAAAATAAAATAAAATAAATAAATAATCACCTTAGTGTTACCCTTCTAGCTTGGGGATCTTATTTCCTGATCCTGAGCCAAAACCTTGTAACAAATAGATTTCTGGATTTTCATCTAGAAGGAGCCTTAGACTAGTGGTATCCTCCATTTCACCACTCTTTTATTCTACCTTCCCCCACCACATGGATACCATGATTTAAACAGTTTTTAAACAAATTTATATAGTAATGAAATGGTTTAAAATTTCCCACTTGTAATTAATCAAAGGCAGATGTAAAAACCAACGAAAGTTTTCAACTTGCCTGAGATAAATGGTTCACATTCATTCCACAAATACTTATTGAGTGAATACTAAGCGCCAAATATTGGACTAAAGAAATGGATAAGTATGGGTGCGCAGGAAATGGTTGACAAGGCTTGGTCCCTACCACTATAAGACTAAGAATCTGGAGGACACAGCAAGTAAGCAGGGCCTTACAGTACAGAGGAGAGAGACCTCACCCAGTATTTTGGAGGAAAGGATTAAAGAAGGCTTCCTGGGGGAGGTGATGTCCAAGATGAGACCTGAAGGAAACGTAAGAGCAAGCCAGGCAAAGGGCAGGGGATGAGACAAAGGGACAGCCTGTGCAAAGAAGGAAGCTGCTATGTTCTGGAGATTACCGAGGACCTCAGTGAGGAGGGAAGGGGCTTGGGGCCAGAGCGTGAGGAGCTGAGCCAACCAAAGAGCTGGGACCTCGTTCTAGAGGCAGCAGGGAACTGCAAGACCTGCTTTTTTTTTTTTTTTTTTTTTTTGAGATAGTCTCACTCTGTTGCTCAGGCTGGAGTGCAGGGGTGCAATCTCAGTTCACTGCAGCCACTGCCTCCCAGTTTCAAGCAATTCTCGTGCCTCAGCCTCCCGAGTACCTGGGACTACAGGCACGCATCATCACGCCCAGCTAATTTTTCATATTTTTAGTACAGATGGGGTTTCACCATGTTGGCCAGGCTGGTCTCAAACTCCTGACCTCAAATGATCTTCCCACCTTGTCCTCCCAAAGTGCTGAGATTACAGGCATGAGCCACTGCCACTGGCCCACTGCTGGATCTTCTAAGTAGAACACTGACAAACTGGGATTAGCATTTTAGGAGGATCATCCCAGCTGCAGGTGGAGAATGGATTGAGTGTGAAACCCTGGAGGAAGGGAGACCAGAGGGATGTAGGGGGAAAGGGAGAGGATCTGGACCAAGGGAGGAGCAATGGGCATCCTGACCTTTTGATATAATTGGGCCAGAAATGTAGATAGCCAACATTGCAATTGCCTGGAGCAGCCTGATTGTGGCTGAATGCCCTGTCTCTGCTGGGCTTCACAAAGTATTCAAATAGGCACCCAGACAGCCATTATTGCCTAGGTGGGCTCCAGGCAGGGGAGGGGAAGCTCATGTCGCTAAGCCCTGCCCCTGTCTACAACTGAGGCCAGGAAAGCTCAGAACTGCCAGGTGGCTCCAGCAGCCTGAGGAGTAGAGTCAGAACTTGGGCCTCTTGACTGCTGCCTGGTGCTCTTTCCCAGTCCTTTGGTAGATGCTTGTTTTATGCCAGGCACTGTGTGCCCTGCACTACACCTCATGCCATTGAGGAAATGCAGGGATTTTTTTTAACGAGTAAATAGTGTAGATTTGCCAGGAACAAATTATGCCAAGTTCACTTGCTTTTCTTCTCCCTCTTCAGGATCAAAGGCTTAGCAGTTAAAGAAAACACAATAGACTTCATACCTGTTGACATAAATAAATATTTTACACTGTTCATTGTGACATGCTCATGGGAAATGTGGATCAAAGACCAGTGTGGCCGGGTGAGGTGGCTTACGCCTGTAATCCCAGAACTTTGGGAGGCTGAGGTGGGAGGATCACTTGAGTCTAGGAGGTTGAGGCTGCAGTGAACTGTGATTGTGCCACTGCACTCAGCCCCAGCAATGGAGAGAGACCCTGTCTCAACACAAACATACACACACACCAGTGCAGTTGCTAGGAAAACAAAATAGAATCCAGTCCTTGTTGCTGTCAGCAGCACGGGGCTGAAAGAGGTGCAGGGGTTCCTCCAGGAACAATCTGGAAACAGTGCCCTCAGGAACACGTCTTAGGAAGAGGTCGGGCAGCAGAGAGAGTGCGGTGATTAGCACTGGACAGGACCACATTGGAAGAGGGAACACAGAGGAGAGGCCATGCACAGTGCAGAGGCATATGCCAGAAATGTGCCTGGACGATGGGCCAGGACTGCAGGGCCTGGGCAGCAAGCCGTGATTCAGTGAGCAGATATCATGTGAGAGCAGCACACCGCCAGGCAAGAGTCCAGGCTGCAAAGACTGATGGAAGAGGAGCACCCACACCCCCCTATCTGTGTTCATCTGCGTATGTCTGTACTCTTAGATGTGTCTGTACTCACACACACTCACAGCTCCATCTCCTGTGCAATTTAACTGGGACCCAGCTTCTCAGCTGGTTTCCAAGTTACTCATATGTGCCTTTATAGCTCACTGCTTGGAACCGTGCTTGGGTGAAATCTTAAAGAGACTCCTTGTGGCAGTTTCCTAAGAGTCTCCCACTGTTTTTTGTTTGTTTGTTTGTTTTTCTACAGACAGGGTTTCACTGTTTCACTGTGTTGCCCAGGTGAGTCTCGAACTCCTGAGCTCAAGTGATCTACCTGCCTTGGCCGCCCAAAGTGCTGTAAGATTGTGAGCCACCGCACCTGGCCAAGTCTCCCCACTGCACCTCCCCCCCTTTTTTTTTTGAGACAGAGTTTTGCTCTTGTTGCCCGGGCTGGAGTGCAATGGTGCGATCTCGGCTCACTGCAACCTCCGCCTCCAGGGTTCAAGCGATTCTCCTGCCTCAGCCTCCCAAGTAGCTGGGATTACAGCTATGTGCCACCAAGCCCGGCTAATTTTGTATTTTTAGTAGAGACAGGATTTCTCCATGTTGGTCAGGCTGGCCTCGAACTCCCAACCTCAGGTGATCTGCCCACCTCGGCTTCCCAAAGTGCTGGGATTACAGGCATGAGCTACCGCATCCGGCCAAGTCTCCCACTCTTGATAAGCCTTTTAGTGGAATGCTTAACTTGTACATCAGCAAGGATGAAGCAGGGAGCGACTCATCACTTAGTCGGACTGTATCTGCACAGATCCCTGGTCAGAAAACTTGTTATGCCCTGGTAAAAAGTTAAGAATTACAGGCATCAAATGTTTCCTGCCACATAACTGTCCCATGATGGTGTGGGTACTTCTTGGGTTAATAATCAAGTGTTGGCTTTCCTGCAAAGGCTGATTTTCACTTGTCAAATGATCATTGCTGAATCGTTTCAGTCAATTGTGGTTTTAGAGCTTGAGCCTGCTGCATGCACAGCAGTGTTCTAGGACTTCCAAGAGGAACAGGGGGTGAGCAAGGAGCCATTTGTACCCTCGAGGAGAGTTATCTAGAAGGAGGGTGTGTCTGCACAGCCTAGGGGTCAGCGTCCCCACAGCAGCTGCATAGGCAGATAGATGCACACAGCCTGGCCCAGGGGAGGTGCTCAGGAAACACTTGTTGATGGATGAGGAAAGAATGGGCTATTTCTCTATTTATTTTTGGCTCTGGGACTCGGGGAAGGCACCAGAGAGAAGGTGACACTGATCTGGGATGGTCGGATTTCAGAGGTGAAACTGACCTGAAAGGAACTGCCACATCACCATGCGCATCTCATTAGAAGTAAAAGGAGACATGTAGGAAACCTTAGATTTGTTTTTGGTGAAGTGACAGAGAGAATTTGCTCTAAAAGGTTGGAAACGAGCCCCTAAGAAAACAAGAAAGAATTGAGACCAATCAGCCCAGGAGGGCCTGGGACCCAGCATGCGTGAGAATCTACCTTGTCTAGACTCTGCTCTTACGCAGTGATTCCTCACAGCACCTGGTGAGATAGGTACTGCCACTTCCATTTTGTAAGTGAGGCCCAGAGAAGTGAAGAAATGTGCCCGAGGTCACATAGCTAGTCGGTGGCAGAGCTGTGATTGGCAGGTTGGTCAAATGCCTCCAAAGCCCTCGACCTTCCCATCTTGGGAAGGTCAACATCTCTAGAGATACTTCACGCATCTCTAGAGAAGGGACAGAAGTAGCCAGGATGAAGGTCTTCAAAAGCAAAATATTTTTGTTTTTGTGGTTTTTTACTATAAAGAAAAACGTTAAATAATAGCAAGAGTGCTATAGGTCAGGTATCAGAAAGAACATCCTTATTGTGAAAGCTGTTAACGTGAAACATTGAGCCAGCACCAGGTCAACATTCAGGGGCCAGTCAACCTTCACTTTAGTTCGGGCTCCATCCTGGGGAACTGCAGGAAGTTTCTGTCTTTTATCAGATCCCCTCTGTGGGTAATTTCCTGACTCCCCAGGGATTGTTCACGAAGTGGCTGGTTCTCCATTCCCTCCAGCTCTGGACCGTTGTCCAGGGTTTATCTGCTGGTCACCTCTCACCACCTCATAGCCGTTGCTATTGGCTGGGCTCTGGACCCTCCAAAGAGCATTGAGAGTCTGCTGTCGTGGAGGATGTGAACTGTCACGGTTCAGAACTCAGGCTTGCTACTCACTGGCAGTGTGACTTTGGCCATATTAGTCAATCCTTCTGTGCCTGGGTTCCCTTGTCTATGAAATGGAACATAGTCTCTATATCGTAACATTGTTATGCAGATTGCAGTAATTAACACATGTTAAGCTTACAGAATGGCAGTTGACAAATTGTGGCCCATGGGTCAAATCCAGCCCAACACCTGTTTTATAAATACATTTCTTTGGAACACAGCTATGTTCATTTGTTTGCATATTCTCTGTGGCTGCTTTTGGGTGACAATAGCAGAGCTGGTAGTGACAGAGACCACAGGGCCTGCAAAGCTTCAAAAACTTACTCTCTGGCCTTTTGCAGAAAAAGTTAGCCAACCCCTGATAAGAACAATGCCTGGGACTTAGAAAGTGCTCATTAAATGGTAGCTTAAACAAAGAATAGGGAAAGAAACCTCACTAGTTCTTGGAGTTTAACAAAACTTGAATGAGGTCCTGTGATGACTGCTTAGACAATGACAACCGAAAAGGAACATCTAACACAGCTGCTTGTGTGATCAGCGCTCCCTGAGGGCAGTGATCACGTCCTCCCTCCTCAATGCCAGGAGATGCTGCCATCATGCTGTGTTCCATGGACTGTAGTCCCTCCTGACTGTGTTCTCCCACCACTCTCTCCTGACCCAGAGAATGACTGACAGGGAGAATAGCCAACTCCTTCAAGATCAACCTCCGCTATGGGGCATGCTCTGGTTCCTCTTTCCTCACGGCCACGAGGGGACAATCACAATAGTTCAGTCTCGACCTTCCAGTCTTTTCCCTGTGGACGTTTTGGGCAGGATAACTCTCTGTTGTGCAGGACTGTCCTGCGCATTGCAGGATCCTTAGCAGCCTCCCTGGCCTCTGCTCACTAGATGCTAGTAGCACCCTCCAGTTGTGACAGCTGAAAATGTCTTCAGACATTGCCAATGTCCCCTGAAGGGCAAAATCGCCCCAGTTGAAAATCACCGGCTTAGTCTAAAATAACATCACAGGTGGAGCAACAGCAATCCGGTCTAGGATGGCTTAACTTCATCCTTAGAAAAACAGTGTTCTTTGCAAAGGCACAAACCTGCTAAAGATGCATCCAGTTTGTATTATTGTATCATTAAACAGAGCGCAGAGCATCTCAGCTCGAAGCAGCAGCATCTGGACTGCTCCATCAGGGGCTACACTTCCGCTGGGCAGCTCCCCGCCTCACATCTGTGTAGCTAGGAGGGTCTATCAAAGAGCTGCCTTCCATAGCCCAGAGAGGGCCTCCCGCAGAGTGTGGAAGATGCTTGCGAATCCCCCCACCCCTGGCCCCATGCTAGCTTTCCAGCTTCACTGTATTTACATCCGACGCCACCTCAAGTGTCAGGAAGAAACTGTTGACAGCTTTAAAATAATAGTTTATTCACCAATTCCTTTGTTCTCTCCTCCAGTCTTTAATGAATCCCTTTGTGGGCTGGTCACAGGGAACCAGAAACAGAGCTCTTTCCTTCAATGGGCTGGTAGGTGAGGGGGAGGTAGACATATAAGCATTACAATGAGGCACATTAAGTGCTATGATGACGTATGCTGGTGTTGTAGAACACAAAGGGGACAAATAACCTCAATTCGGGGGCATGCATGGCTGTCAGCAAAGGCTTGCCTGAGGAGCTAATTCTGGAAACACACAGGAGTTAGCAGGGCACGGAGAATATGCGAGTATTTATGTGCATGGGTGGTGTGTGTTTTAGGGATGAGGTTGGCATCCCATTGCAGGCAACAGAGGCCCCAAAAAGCAGGTGAGAGCACGTGGCCCAATTAGAGAATCAGCAGCCTAGTGTTTGAGGGGTGGTGTTGGGAGACAGTTCTCCGTGGGTCTTTCATGTTTCAGCATATCTGTGAACAGAGACACCAGACAGGTTTTGTTCCAGACTTGCTTTTAAAGAATGTTTATGTAACAAACAGTTTTAGATGATAGTGACAATATCTCCCTGCAGGTCAAAGAGCAGATTTATTTGCTGTCAGTATAATAAAGATCATGTCTCCTTTCAGGGGTAAATGTTAGACAGGTTTGCTAGCTGCCACCTTTAAAAGACTGAGGTTTCCCGAACCTTGAGTTCCTCAGCCAATGATGCTGAGCCGTTTGCATGTGCCAGCATCACTTGGTCCACATATTATTCTGTGGAATTGTGGCTGGGGAAACAGGTGCAAATGTTACTCTGGTTACTGCTGTGAGTATTAAACTGAGGTCCTATGATGACTGCTTAGACAATGACAACCTGAAAGGAACATCTAATACAGCTGTTTGTGTGATCAGTGCTCCCTGAGGGCAGTGATCACGTCCTGCCTCCTCAATGCCAGGAGATGCATCCTTTGTCTCTGACCCAGGCATCTCATGTCTTCTGCCAATATCCATGAAACTGGCAGACTAACTTGTCAGCTGCAAGCAGGATAAAAGCTCTGACCCTCCGCACTTGTGGACAGGTGACGAGTGGGGAAAGCAAAGCCTGGAGAAGTGAGCGGGATTGTGAGGGTCTTGTGTGCTACATGACAGAGCTTGACATTTATCTCAAGGAACCACTGAAGAACTTTCAGCAGAAAACTATCTGGATCTAGTGTGCACTGTTGTGGAGAGTGGAGAGCTGGAGGGTGAACCTGGAGAAACACGGCCAATGAGGGGTACAGCTGTGGGGCAAGTGGTCTGAACAAGGGCTGTGCCAGTTGGGAGAGTGGTGGCCAAGTTTAAAACAAACTTTGTACTACCCTTGATAGCATTTTTTTTTTCTGATCCAGGATTCAATCCAGATAGCATTTATCTGTGTTCTCTCTTTAGACCTTTTATGCCCTTGACATTTCTGAGGCTTGTAGAACAGACCTTGTAGCACATAGCATATAGATCTTATAGAATGTCCCTTGATTTTTATTTGTCTGAGGGTTTCTCAGGACAGGAGTGAGGTTGTATGTGTATATATGTGTGTGTATGTGTGTGTACATATATATGGTTAGGGTTAGGGTACATATACATATACACAGTAGAGCGCGAGAGAGAAAGCAAGTGTGCAAAATATTAACAACTGGTGATTCTAGGTGATGGCTGGAAGTGAGGGTTGAAAGAGAGGAGAGAAACGAGTTAGCTGTGATCACCAGGCATTTGGTGTGGTGGGTGGTATTACCAGCTGACATAGAGAGTTGAGGGGAGCTTTGGAGGGAGGAAGGGGGAGGAAAAGATGGTGAGTTTGGTTATTTTAAAAAATGATTTGCCTGCCTGAGTCCCTTTCCAGCCATGTCTGGTTTCAGGATCCCATGGATTATCCAAAGGGAGTACCCAGTAGGCAAGTGGTCTGGAGCTCAGAGGAAACCTGGGCAGGGGTAGCGCTGGTGTTGAAGCCATGGGAGGGGACAGCTTCGCCCCAGGGGAGTGTGTCTGTAAGAAGGAGAAGGGGCCAGCGATAAAACCACCATGACAGCTGGCATTGAGGGGCAAATGGCCACAGAGATCTGAGAAAGGGCGGGGAAATGGGGGACAATTCAGCAAAGCAGGGTCCCCAGAAACAGAGGGTTCAGAAATCGGGAGTTGGGGGTTAGTGCCACCAGGGTCAAGGGCTGCATGAAGTGCGAGGGCCGAAGAATCTATGTGGACTCAGTGGGAAGTGGGCGTGGAAGAGCAGGGAGGTCTGAATGGGAAGTGGAGGCACAGATGCGGGCAGGCACACGGTTCTTTGAAGATGCTCAGCTGAGGAGATGAGAGTAATCAGGTCAGGGGCAAAAAGGGGTACCCGCCCGAGGAAGTAGACGTTGGATGTCCATGGCTGAGAGTTAGTTCAAGGTCACATTCAATTTAGAAACCCCGATTTCCACCTGGCCTCCTGTCTAAATGCCAAATCAAGTCATGGCTTCCCACCTACTGCTTCACACTCTTCACAAAGGTGAGTGCTGGGAAGGCGGATGGGGAGAGGGAGCGTTTTCTTGTCAGCCAGGGGAGACGGCAGTACCAGTGATGAAAAGCACCTGTGACATTTTCAAGTCTCTTTCTCTGCCAGGAAAGGAGCCTGTCACAAAAGCAGCCTCTGCCCACAGTATTCGCTCCCCCACTGGTTTCCTGTGAGCGCCAGGGAACATTGCTATATCACCCTGTGTGGAATATGGCTTTATGATCATGATCATTTGAAGTTCTCTCTTTTCACTCAAGAGCTTGTCGCAAATCATAGCCTCGTTGACCCCAGGCCCTCATTTTCTGGAAACCAGGCTGTATTTTCTCCGTCTGCCTTTCCTTCCAGCTGCCTCGCAGCACTCTGCACCGCTTATTTTCTAAAACTCAAACAGGAGAAACACCAACATTTTATTTCGGTCAATAACGATTTTACACCAGAGAATCTGTAGCAATTTAACCAGAGTCAAATATTTAAACTACAATGAAATGCAATCCTACGAATGAATAACCAAATTGTGGTATATCCATAGAATAGGATATTATGCAATCATAAAAAGGCATGAAGGCCATTTGTATTCCATAGAAAGGAATGCTACAACATGGATGAACCTTGGAAACATTATGCTAGATGAAAGAAGCCACCTGCAATTGACCATATATTGTATGATTCTGTTTATATGAACTATCCGGAAGAGGCACATCCACAGAGGCAGAGAGCAGATCAGTGGTTGCCAGGTGCTGAGAGCAGGGAGAGTGGGAAGGGACTACTTCACAGGTATGAGGTTACCTTAGGGATGATGAAATGTTCCAGATCTAAGTAGGGGTAATGTTTGCACAACATTGTGAATATACTAAATTTTACTAACGGTAGTTTTATGTTCTATGTATTTTACCACAATAAAAAATTAATTTTAAAAAAAGAAAAGAAAGCAACTTCGCCCTGAGACCAGAGAGAAAAAGGGCCTGGCTCTGCTCACAAGAACCACAAGGCCTTCAATGTGATGAGGGTTTCACAGCAGCTCTTCTCTGCTTTGACTGCACATGAGAATCATGTGGGCAGTTTTTTAAAGCCCCTCCCACCTCAACACCAAGACCAATTAATCCTGATCTCAGGCACTGCGGCTGGGAGCAAAATCAGGAGCTCTTGGAGATTCCAGTGTGTAGCCGCAGTTGAGAAATATGGCTCTGGGCTAGGGGTTCTCCACATGTGGTTCCTGAACCCAGCAGCAGCAGCAGCACCTGGGAATGTGTTAGAAATGCAGATGCTGGGGCTCTGTCCATGAAGTACTGAATCAGAAACTCTGAGGGTGTGGCCCAGCAGTCTGTGTGGGAACAAGCCCTCTAGGAGATTCTGATGTGTACTCAAGTTCTGGCAACCACTATTCAAGTCTAGGCCAAGTAAACTACAGAGTTTTTCTCAACCAGTGAGTAGTCACTGAGCATCTGCCATAAGTTTGGTTCCATAAAGGGTGTCGTGAAAATAAAAAGACCTATCCCAGCTCCTCTCAAGCATCTGGTGGGTTAGATTCTTGGAAAAGAAATGGTGCATTAAAATGAGATGAGCCTTTCTATGGCTAAACAATATTCTATTGTGTGTCTGTGCCACATTTTGTTTATCCATTCATCTGCTGATGGACCATTGACTTATTTCCACCTTTTGGCTAATATAAATAATGCTGCTATGAACATGGGTGTACAGGTATCTCTTTGAGTCCCTGCTTTTAATACTTTGAGAGCTATACCTAGGATTAAAATTACTGGATCAGGCGAGGCGCGGTGGCTCACACCTGTAATCCCAGCACTTTGGGAGGCTAAGGTGGGTGGATCCCTTGAAGTCACGAGATCGAGAGTGGTGAAACCTCGTCTCTACTAAAAATACAAAAATTAGCCAGGTGTGGTGGTGTGTGTCTGTAATTCCAGCTGCTTGGGAGGCTGAGGCACGAGAATTGCTTGAACCCAGGAGACAGAGTTTGCAGTGAGCTGAGATCACACCGCTGTATTCCAGCTTGGGCGACAGAGCATGAGTCTCAAAAAAAAAAAAAAAAAAAAAAAAAGAACTGCTGGATTATATGGTAATTCTATTTCAACGTTTTAAGGCACCACCAAACGATTTGATGTTCCCACCAACAGTAAATGTTTGAGATAATGAAAAAGTTCTGTTATGTATATTTTACTACAATTTTTTATTTTTTATTTGAAACAGTCACTCAGGCTGGAGTGCAGTGATGCAATCTCAGCTCACAGCTACCTCTGTCTCCTGGGTTTAAGCAATTCTCCTGCCTTAGTCCCCCAAGTAGCTGGGACTACAGGCACGTGCCACCATGCCTGGCTATTTTTTGTGTTTTTAGTAGAGACGGGGTTTCGCCACGTTGGCCAGGCTGGTTTCGAACTCCTGGCCTCAGGTGATCTGCCCTCCTTGGCCTCCCAAAGTGCTGGGATTACAGGCATGAGCCACTGTGCCCGGCCAACAGTTTTAAAAAAGAGATTAAGCCATGAAAACACGGTTAGAAAAGGAAGTTATGTTTCTCATGGTCAACACTGAATAAATATCACTTCAAACACTATATTTAATCATGTAAATGTTATGCATATAACAGTGCATGAAAAAGATGGTTTCTGCAGTCCTTTCCGTGCAGAGATGGTTATCGGTCCTTGCCTGAGCCTCGAGCGCCCTATTTTGAATATTGTGTTGAAGAAAGATAGAGCAGGATGTCTTGCGAGGGCGGTGGCTACAGGGCTCTGCTGTGGACTTAGCACTTTCACATCTAGCACGATTCCTCACATGATTTGGCCAAGGAAGATGAAGGAGGATAACACGTGGTTAGCACTAAGCGGGGGCTCAGGCCTGGCTAGTTTTCATGACAGGGGTTAGGCTGTTCACATGTCAGCAGTTTGTTTAACTTAGTGGTTTGTTGTTGTTTGTTGCTTAGTTGGAGAGTCATTTGTTGAACGCCTCCGTGTGCCAGGCTCTGTAGCAGGAGCCAGGTACACACACACAGAGAGTGAGCTGACAGCGTAGTGCAGCGCTTCTCAGCCTCAGCCCGCAGCGGCATCACCCGGCAGCCGTGTCCAATGGCAGATGCTGGGCGCCACCCCCAGAGTGTCCGGTTCGGAGGCCTGGGTTAGGGCCCGAGACTCCGCGTTTCGAACAAGTTCCTAGGTGGTGATGATGATGCTTGTCTGGAGCCACACTTTGAGAACCACTGGACTACTGGGGTGGAAAGGCAGACAATATTGTTTTGATCAGTGTGGCTGCTGCAGTAGAAGAGAAATGCAAAGGCTGTATAGCAGCACGGAAGAGGGGAAACCCTTTACCCTGCCCCAGCGGGCAAGAGGGTGTTTCAGGGAGACGTGAAGCAGCTTGGTGTGTGCGCAGGATGCAAACAGCTCAGCGCTGCTGGAACGAAAAGGAGGGCTGGGAGCAGCCACAGAGAAGTCCAGAGAGGGGGGCACAGCCTCTCCACGATGAACATACTCTAAGGCCACAGGTCGTGGGAACCTAGGAGGGGGTTAGAATTGGAGAAGCAAAAGCAAATAAATCATCACCCTTTACCTTTGGCAGCCTGGAAGCCCCACCCGCCTCCCTGTAATAAACCTCGCCTCCAGAAGGAACCCGACGCAGGCCTTGACACGGATGTGTAAATGACTGCGGAGCCTTTTTGTCCCCGCCTCATCCCCCACCCAGCAATATTAGACGGGGATTATTGGTGGGGTGGAGGAGAAGGACTTCCTGAGGGCGGGTGGAGGGCTGAGGTGGCAGCCCCAGCCTTATGGTTCACCTATTCTGGCCTCCAGCCTGCACTCCTGGCCCCCACAACCATGGCTGGATGGGAAATGATTCCCATCTCTCTCTGTGTTAATACGTCCATCAGTCCTGCTCCTGTGACTAGAGCCACAGAGAACACAGCTAAGCCACAGGACTCAGAGGGGACAGCAGCCTTCATGTCCCCTCCAAATCCATCGGGAAACCAGGCATCCTCAGGATGGTGTCTGCATGTAGAAGCCACTTTGTTGTTGTTGTTTAGAGATGGGGTCTTGCTGTGTTGTCCAGGCTGGTCTCAAACTCCTGGGCTCAACTGATCCTCCTGCTTCCCCAAGAGTGGATTTGGGTGGATTTTACCAAGCCCAAGTCTCAACCCTCCTTCTCCAGCTGACCCAAACAAAAATGGAAATAATAAAGACAAAAGTTTGATGCAAAGTGTGGATTAAAGCATCTTTAGAAAATGTGTTTATTTTTATTGATCTATAATGTAAAATCTAAGGAAAAAGAGTGGCTGCTATGGCAGTCCAGCTTTGAGCTTTATTCATAATAAGTAACCCTCACCCTCTAGCCCTCCCTCACTGTCCCAGGACCACCTCTGATTCGGTGGTGACACTGACAAAGGAAAAACTCTTAATGCCAGTTTGATTCCTTGCCCTCTGTTTGTACATAATAAAATCATAAGACCTCACCCATCGATTATTAACCCATGCCCCTGGTCACCTCCTTTCCTTCTAGGCAGGACATTGGGGTTTATGACTGTGCCTCTCCACCTACCAGGCAGGAAAACAGGTAGAATTCAGCAGGTTGTGGCCTTCTGTGCGGGGGGTCAGTCCCTTACCAAGGTGATGTGGTGGGAACGCCACACTACTGACTGGCTGAACCCACTGGGTTTTTATGAGAAGATGTAGATATTTTAATCAGCTTCAGAAGTGAACCGCAGGACCTATAAATGTCTTTTAAACATGTTTTTAAAATGTAGCTTCTAGGCTGGGTGCAGTGGCTCACACCTATAATCCCAGCACTTTGGGAGGCTGAGGTGGGAGGATCGGTTCAGCTCAGGAGTTTGAGACCAAACTGGGCAACATAGCAAGACCCCATCTCTTAAAAGAAAAAAAAAAAAAAAAACATGGCTTTTACATGCAGACACCATCCTGATGATTTCTGGTTTCCAGATGGATTTAATGGGACATGAAGGCTGCTGTCCCCTCGGAGTCCTGTGGCTTGGCTGTGTTCTCTGTGGCTCTAGCCACAGGAGTGGGACTCTTGGATGACCCCCAGAGAGAGGCAGGTACTAGTCCCCCAACAGGAAGACCTTTCTAACAGATGGAGGAATGTACACGAGCAGGTGTCAATTGATCCCAGCTCAGCCTTGGCACACGGCAAGACCCAGACCTGGCAAAGGAAGGCCGGATGGATCCCAGGCTCTTTCTGAGTCAATGCATCACACATCCCTAGAATATACCAGCTCTCCATGGCAGCAGGGCCTCTGAGCTTGCTGGGCCCTCTCTCATGAATGCCATTCCTCAGGTTTCACTCATGGTTGGTTCTGCTTGTCCTTTAAATCTCAGCTTTAATGGCACCTCCTCCGGGAAGCCTGCCTGCATCATCCGCTTAACAGGGATCCCTCCGTTTTTCTGTTGCAGCCCTTGTTTAATTCCTTCGCAGCGCTGATTGCAGACTAATTATTTCCTTTGTGCATTGGTTTACTTGTTATTTATTATCAGTCTCTTACACTGAACTGTGAGTACCACGAGGTCAGAGACTAGAGCTGTTTTGTTCTCCATTGCATCTTCAGCACCTGGTACAGTGCCTGACACATACTAGACACATTTGTTGAAGAAACGAATGCATTAACTTCAAAATTAAATTGTACTCTAAGAAGGAGAGCATTTAGAGAGTTTTCTCCTTCATTCAACATTTGAGTACTCGTTTTTTATTGCAAATACAATCCATCGTATTAAATGTATATTCAAATTTGGTAGATAATTTTTGATCATTTTCATATAGATATACATGCCTTTTATTATGGTCAGATCTCCTTACAAAACAAATTTTGAAGGACTAACCAAAAGCTATCATTGTCCTGAAATGTTGCCTATTTGTTGAAAAAGGATGTGTCATCATCTAGAATGTGTAAACTTTGCCATTACAGCAGTATCCGTTGGGGCAAGTTCTGTTCTGACTGCGTGTTGGTAGCTGGCCCAAAGAGATGTGCCCTGGAGCTTGGGCCCAGGCAACTTCTCCAGGAAGGTGCCTGCAGTGAGCACTGACACAGACCCGGGGGGTCCACCTCAGAGTATGACCTCCAAGAAGTGTTATGGGGCAGAATTAATGTTGACCCCGGTGGCTGGATCCCCCCCAGTCTTCCCGGGGCTACCTTTCATCAGTGAGCCCCTCTTTCTTCTGTCTCCAACCTTCCTTCTCTGCTCTGTTTTGCCATCTGCATAGCAGTTTGCTGAAGCCTCTTCATAAAAAACAAAAACACAGGCTGGGTGCGGTGGCTCGCACCTGTAATCCCACCATTTTGGGAGGCCAAGGCTGGTGGATCACTTGAGGTCAGGAGTCTGAGACCAGCCTGGCCAACATGGCGAAACACCATGTCTACTAAAAATATAAAAAATTAGCCAGGCGTGGTGGCAGGCACCTGGAATCCCAGCTACTTGGGAGGTTCAGGCAGAAGAATTGCTTGAACCCAGGAGGCGGATGTTGCAGTGAGCTGAGATTGCGCCACTGCACTCCAGCCTGGGTGACAGAGCAAGACTCCATTTCAAAAACAAAAACAGAAACCAAAACCAAAATCCTTCACATTACCCTCACCTTACCATCACCACCACACATACACTCTTCTCTCCTCTCTTTATGGCTAAATTTCTGAAATGAGCTTTAAAAACCCTCCACATCCCTTCAAGGATGTGTTCAGACATGAGTAGGGATATGACGTAAAGTTCTGGTCTTCCTAAGATCTTTGAAACTCATAGTCTGAGCTCTAGTCTGTAATAGGCTTCTGTACTAGTCTGGCGCTAACAGTCACAGGCGAGGTATGCTAACAATCATCGCTGTGCTTGCTAGTGTGCACAACCCGAGTCAGCTGGCCAAGAAGTTCAAGCCAGGGACGAGAAAGCACTGGGGTAGCTTTGGCAGGACCTGAGCTGGACTTCGAAGAGTGGACGAAATTTGCAAAGGTCCAGAGGAAAGAAGAGGGCATTTGAGCAGAGTTTTTTCATATGGGCATTTGTGAAGGTGGGTTGGCATAGCCTGCTCTTAGGCTCAGGGAGTTGGCTGAACCATGGGGCAGGCTGGGGCGGGATGTGGGGGCCTTTGAAGACTTTGACACGTTGGGGCACTTCAAGGCCATGAAAAACAGCTAGGCTGTGCTTTGTGTTGGTGGGGTGGGGCAGGGTGTGCTAGGGAGAAAGGGAGTGTACAGATGGGTGGTGGGGTGGTGCCACCCAAGCCAGGCTGTGACAAGATTGATCTGGTTACTGCAGGAGAGCCAGTCTGTCAGTGTAACAAGGAAGGCTGAGACTGGTTGCCTGTGGGAAGCCTTTGCAGTGCGGCATGGCGAGGGCCTAACCCATGGAAACAAGGGAGTTCATGACACACTAACAGCAAAGGATAGACCGAGCTGGCTCTGAGATATTGAGCCTTGGAGGAGTGGGGCCCAGGTGTTCTCTGATGAGGCATTCCACCATCAAGCTATAATCTAGGCCATAACACATCCTCTAATTGCAATATTGCAAAAAATACATGGACTGTATTTGAACCCTGAATTTTACGAACAAACTGTTAAAAAGTTATGACCTATTTAGAAAATTTTGAATTCTAATTAAATTTGATAATCTTAAGGTATTAAGTGTTAACTCTCTAGGTGTGGGTATGGTACTGTGGTTTTAAGAGCCCTTATGTTTTAGAGAAACATACTGAAATATGTACAGATGAAATATATCTGGATTTGTTTCCAAGTTATCCAGGTAGATAAGGGGAGAATGGGCTTAGCATAGATGAGACAGGACTGTTTGTGAATTGTAAGCTGTCCAAGCTGGGTGACATGGGGTTCGTTTCTCTCCTCTCTCTACGTTGTATACATTTGAAATTTTCTGTAAAAACATTCTGGTCCTTGGATAATGCAGGTCCTACACCCTGGGCCTCACGATTCCCAATCAGAAATCACGAGAGGCATTTTGAGCTGTGCCATGTTAATCTCTTGTTACCTTTCAAAACAGGAATTCTGGCCACTTCTGTTTTGCCTAGAGCAGGAAAAACACATAGACGGGGAAGAAATAATGCCTTGGCTTTATTTGGAAAAACAAACGGTGAGAGACACGTGATCCCCCTGTGTCAGAATCATGGGAGGAGTCCAACCAACTGGAGGCAAAGTCAAAACTCAGAAGAGCAAAGGCAAATTTTTAGCTGGAAATAGATGCTCCTTTTAGAAGAGTCAGTCCCAGTGGAGGATTTCTGGCAGCGGAGCACTTGGCATGAGTGTGAAAGCTGAGACCGAGTTGAAAAATGGTAGCCCAGGGTGTAGTGGCCAGCATAAGGCCAGCGCTATGCAGTCACATGTCACAGCTCAGGGAACAGAAAGGCCTGCTGTTGTCACCTCTGATATTGGTTGTCCCGGTGCCCACCCTCATGGCACCTCTATCTCTCACATGCCACAAAGACAGGAGGCTGCTCTGACAGTGTCATGCGGGGGGAGGGCCTATGAACTTCCTTGGCAGGCCATCTCCCAGGCTACAGGGCAGAAATCAGATTTCTTTTTCTTTTCTTTTTTCTTTTTTTTTTTTTTTGAGACGGGGTCTCGCTCTGTCGCCCAGGCTGGAGTACAGTGGTGTGATCTCGGCTCACTGCAAGCTCCGCCTCCCGGGTTCACGCCATTCTCCTGCCTCAGCCTCCCGAGTAGCTGGGAATACAGGAGCCCGCCACCGCCCCCGGCTAATTTTTTGTATTTTTAGTAGAGACAGGGTTTCACCGTGTTAGCCAGGATGGTCTCGATCTCCTGACCTCGTGATCCATCCGCCTCGGCCTCCCAAAGTGCCGAGATTACAGGCGTGAGCCACTGTGTCCGGCCCAGATTTCTTTTTCAATGAGTGGCCCCAAACAGAAGCCATTTGCACACAGGTAAGCTAGAAAGCTAGGAGGGTACATTTTGAACCTGAGCAAGTGATCTCATTTCTCCTCCTCTTTTTTGAGGAGAAGAAATATATGAGGGAATTAAGGTGGACGTGCATTCCTTGGGAAAGGAGCAAGCATGAAACAGGTGTTGAGAGTTCAGGTTAGTAACATGTGAGGGCCCGCTCTGCGCCAGGCACTGTGGGAAGTGCAGCGATGGATGAGCCGTGGTCCTTGCCTTCAAGGAGAGTGTGGGGGAGCCAGGAAATTCCAGGTGCACAAAATCTCCTAGATAAATACTGAAGGACACATAAGTCCTGTGACCCAAGCGAAGTAACTGTTACTTAGCCAAAGTCAAACTTCGGGCAAATCACTTAAATCTCTACTTTTCACCTATAAAATGGTGTAATTCTTGCCTTGCTTACCCCATCAGGTTATAGAGTTATAAGGATCAAAGCTACTACAATAAAATAACAATGAGAAGGAGGGGAAGGAGGAGGAGGGAGAGGAGGAGGAGGAGGAGACAAGGCTTTCTTGACCTTGCTGACCTACAGACCTGTGACTGGTGCCCAAGGACGAACTCCGCTGTGGATGGCAGCCAGGACCAGGGCACGTTCCTGATGCAGATGGCTGTCCACTCCCAGCCAGTCCTGGAGCACTGGTGCCCTGTGCCCTCATTCCCAAAGCTGGTTCCCCTGGGCACCTTGTCACAGGCCCAGTAGCTGCCTTGACATGAGCAACCTCTCTGACTCGTTCAAATTCGCCTGACAGATGGTGAAGGTGCTTAGTCCTAGTATTCTTAATAAATATCAGAGCTTAAGAGCCAGAAGGAAGCTTCCAGAACATAGCATCCACACACATCCCGTCCCCACCCCCACCCCCCCCCCACCATTTGTACGAAGGGCAATGGAGGCCCCAGCAGGGAACATAACCCACTGAGGTATTGGGACAGCTGATGCTGGAATCTCATTCTCTGGACTCCCCTGGTCCAACATAGCTGCTTCTCTTTCCAAGAAAGGTTTTTCCAACACCAACTCTACTGCCTTTAATATCCTTAGTCTTTCCTGCCCCCAAATACCTCATTTGGTCCTAACTTCCAATAAAGTGTATTTAGGGCAAGAGAAAAAGGAAACATTCCCCAAGTCACATTTTCCCAAGCCCTCTGTTCTTTTTCATTCTTCGGAAAAGTGATTCCTAAACGCCCATGAGGGCATGTGACCCTACTAATAATATGGGTTCACAGAGACGAAGGTGAGGGGTTCCTATCTTCACGAGGCTCTTGTTTAGTTAGCAGTAAAGTGCCCTCTTGATGAAAGCTTTTTGAACCCCCGCTACAGGAAAAGAAAACCCTTCCAATCCAGTTCCCTTTAGTCATGTGTGCAAAGAGAAAGCTTCTCATTGCTACATCTCTTTACTTTGAGTTTTTTGCATTCATGCCTGGCTGGCAGCTTCCGCCCTGCTGGCTGTGGGCCCAGGCAGTATTGTGAGCACAGGAAAGGCTGACAGCCTCACTTAGGGAGTCTTACCCTGCGCTGTGTCTCTTCCTGACCCCGGGGGTCTACATGAGGCCTCATGGTTGCTTCATTCTGCTCCCTGCTGCCCCTAAAGTATTCAGTTTGCCCCCCAGCTGAACGGTTGTCTTACTCCAGTTTGGCCCGGAGTGCCTGCTTTCATATCCTCCAGACTCCCTCTTCCCTAGTCACCATCTTGGTGTAGTTGAGTTACTTTGAGGCCTTGAAAATAAGAAGAGTGTAGTTCAGTGGAGACTCTGGTATCCCAAGTGAGAAGACTGGTGTCCAGTGAAAGGTTGGACTGGAGAGTCTGCCATTCCGTCATGCTGTAACATTTCTGAAAATGCATAGCCTAAGGTTGACAGCCGGAAAAATCAGTAGGGTTCCGATGTGTGTGTCCGGACCTAGAAGTAAGAACTAAGCCTGGGACCAACGCCTCATAGCATTTTAAACGAACCTGGGTACCAGCTATCGCTTCTGATTCTTCCCACTCTCAGATAAAGTCCCCTAGTTAGAGAGCACGGCGCAGGGGGTTGGGATTCTGCGGGGCCAATGTAACATTTACACTTTTGTGAGACAGTGTGGTGGTCTACGGAAGAATTCCCAGAAGAGGTGGTGTTCCTTTCCCCTTTTCTCCACTTACCCGCCTTCCTTGCGTCGAAATACTGATGAACGGACCCCAGATGGCAAAGCTTGATCCCCAACTCTGATAGAGCCCACAGGACACCCTGGGTCTACCCTAACAAGCCATGACTTGCCAATTATTTGCTTTTCTGGAGAAACCTTGGCCAGAAAGTCTGTTTAATTACCATGGAGATAATCTTTTAAACATAGATTTACATTCTTTAAAGACTTTTTCCCTGTGGGAGTAGGAAAGTTCATCTGCACGTAGCATGTTTATTTTCATTTCCAGGGGAGGAACTGTTTTCTAGTAGTTAGCAAGAAGCTTGAGCCCTGGAGGAATTTCTTTTTTTAAAGTCTGTTCCTCTTCGCTGATAGTGCGTCAATTATATTGTAATAATTAGTTTACAGTGTGGTCATATTTTTTTCCAGCTTAAACTCCGTACTTCACTCTGCAATTCCAGGCCTATAATTATTTAACATTTGTCAAGCATCCCTATCAGATTGGGTTCTATAGTTACTCTAAATGTGGGTATCAAGAGTCAATGTCCTCAGGGGTTTCTCATCAGGAAGGTCACACTTGCAAAGCCAGCAGCCACAAAGACCTATTTAGGTTGGTGCAAAAGCAATTGCGGTTTTTGCATGAAAGTAATGGCAAAAACCGCAATTATTTTTGCACCAACTTAATACTTGGCGCTGTGGTCAGTGAGACACTAATTTTTCCCACCTGGGGTGGCCCTGCAGGTTTGCTAAATTCTTCCCCGCTAGAACGCCAGCTTGGATGAGTAGGGATTCTATTGTGTTCAACCTGGCAGGCCCAAGACCCAGAGCAATTCCTGGCTCATAATAGGTGCTGACTAAGCAGATGCTGAATTACTGAAAGTCAACAGGTCTTGACGTGTGTGTCCAGTAGGAACAATGGACAAAATAAAGCAGAGTTTGGTGGGCTCCTGGCTCTGGCCTGGGCAGCCCTAGTCCTTCTTTCCCCACATCACTTAAGAGCAGGCGGTCCTGAGTGGTTGCTGGACCTGATTCTGGAGGCCGAGACTCTGGGCCTTGAAGATTTACCTCTGGGGATTCAGAAAAGAGGAGAAAAGGAGTAATTGTGTTGAAGAGAGAATTAGAAGATAAGGAAAATCCCTTTGTGAGAAACTCTAAATCTTGAGCATGGATCTCTGTGTCCAGGTCCTGATGGGGAGAACAGCTGGTCCAAGAAGTACCCATCCTGTGGGGGCCTGCTGCAGTCCCCCATAGACCTGCACAGTGACATCCTCCAGTATGACGCCAGCCTCACGCCCCTCGAGTTCCAAGGCTACAATCTGTCTGCCAACGAGCAGTTTCTCCTGACCAACAATGGCCATTCAGGTGAGGGAGAGGCCTTGGAGACCTGAGGAGTATGTCTGGGTCTCCCTGGCTGTCAGGCCTGTCCTTTTCCATCTGGCAGGGAAGGGTTCTGCAGAAGCATCCAGGAGGAGGGATGGGGCCGGGATGCCTTTGAGAGATTCCAGGAGCACTCTCTCCAGGGGATGTTGGAGGCCTTGGGCTCTGATGGTCCTGCCAGGGCTGCACTTCCCAGAAGAAGCACATCTCTCACGATAGGGCAGGAGACAGACCTGAGCCCCGTGGTTCATTGGCTGTGAGGCTGCAGTGAATTCTGGACCATCATAAATGACTCAAGGAACCACACAGTTTAGGAGGGGCACCCAGGCCTTAGAGTCAGACCAACCTGGATTTGAACCCTGGCTTGACTGCTTATGAGCCATGAGCCTCTAGGTGAGAATTTTAGCCTCCTTGAACTTCCATCTGGAAATGGACATATTAATGGGTACCATGAAGACTGCAGATTATGTATGTTGGGGTCTGACACGCAGAGTGAAGTAAATGCTTCATAAATAGCAGTTATCATTGTTGTTATATAATTCTAAAGCTCGGAAGGTACTTCACTAAAGCTTCCAGGTGTCTGATCCATCAATATGTAAATAAACACCCATCTGTTGATCTAGTGTTAGTGTTTCTGGCATCATTTTCCAGGGGGAACCAAGAAGGTGCGGGTGCCACTGGAGTTGCTTTGGGGAAAAGGGGACATTCTCAGGGAAAGAGCCCAGGTGTCTGACCTTTAGGCTGCATCTCTGCTCTGCACCTCACTCCATCCACCTGCCTCTCTCTGGGCTCCAGGGGCTGGCAGCGGGGGTGGAGGGAGTGTTGCCTACCTGACTGCTCTCTGGCAGTGCACAGCTGGCCGGGGCTCTGAAGGCTGCTCCTCCACTCCCCGCAGTGAAGCTGAACCTGCCCTCGGACATGCACATCCAGGGCCTCCAGTCTCGCTACAGTGCCACACAGCTGCACCTGCACTGGGGGAACCCGAATGACCCACACGGCTCTGAGCACACTGTCAGCGGACAGCACTTCGCCGCCGAGGTAAGTAGGGCTGCCACTCTGGCAGAGGCTGCTCTGCAGTGGGTGGTGTGGCACCCTCTCGACCTGGCTGCTGTGCAGATAACACCAGAGCCTTGGACAGGCTGCCTTCAGGCTATCTGCCCCATCTTTGGTCCTGGCACAGGAGGTGCAGCCACGCCAGCCTGCAGCTCATCTGCACTGTCCTGGTCCCTTTCTTCTCCTGAACATGCTGAGTTTGTCCCTGTGTCTTTTACTGAGTGATGCTGCTGGGGAGGCAGTATTCCCAGGGTGGCCCAGCGGGACACACATGCCCTTCTTTTAGACACTGCCTTCCTATCTGTGCAGATGAAAATCTCCTGCTGACTCACACTGGGCTCATTGCTTCCCCAAACTTCTCAGCCTTTCTTCATATGTCATGCTGTTCGCATCTTTTTGATGCTATCTTTCCGTTCTCTCGGCACGGGTTGCGTTTAGAACATGGGGACATGGGTCTAGGGCCACTCTTCTACCTGGCCACAAGTCTAGGGGTGCCTGACAGTCTAATGTGTTGGGCATGATGGCAAGCAGACTCACTAGGGACAAGATGCCACCCAGCACAGCATCGTGTCATGTCGCCTTGAGGTGCTACCCCAAAATGCCAAAAGATAATTAGCAGAAGGGCAGAGCGTTTGCCCTGTGCAATTGCAGGATGGGGTGGGGCAAGGAGGGGGTTGAGATGCTCACTTTGGAACTCCAATAGCCCTGAACTAGGGGTGTGGCTCTGAATATTTACAGGGAAATACAAGGAGATAAATGCTGCTGACTGATCAGCCAGGGGAGTCCATGGCCAATAGTGACTATTCCCCTCCGTTCATAACTGCTGAACTGCTTAATGTGTCAGGCTAATCATAGGTCTACTTGCAAGCATGGAAGGGATTGGATCTGGCTCAAAAGGATGGCACCACTGGAGGTTCACATATTTCAGAGCAGGCCCTTCCCTGAAGCTCAAGAACTGAAATTTCCTCCAGGCTAATTGCAGTGTTGAGACTTCTGCTTCCCCCATGGGGAATAAAGAAGGTGTAAACCAAAAAGTGTCTGAGACTCAATCCATTTAGAAGTTTATTTTGCCAAGGTTAAGGACGCATGCCTGGGAAACAGGGGCACAAGTCTGTGCCTTTCGCCAAAGATGATCTTGAGGGCTTCAATATTTAAAGGGGAAAGGGCAGATACTGGGGAAAGAGGGAGAAACGTTTAAAAGGTGTGGGGAGGTAAAAGGCAAGAGGTCGCAGTCTTCTGAGTTTTTGATCGGCCATTCACATGTGAGACGGGGTAGAGGAATAGTCACTTGTGCATTCATGTAGCTCAGCGAATCTGCATTCTTACAAGATGAAATAGACATGGGCAGAGGAAGCAATTAGATACGCATTTGTCTCAGGTGAGCAGAGGGATGACTTTGAGTTCTGTCCTTTGTCCTGAACCCGTGAAGATAAGTTACCCATTGACACTGTCAGGGTGAAATTCAACAGAACTGCTTTCGGGTAAAGACCTTGCGGCCCACAGTGAATTTCCTAGTGGGCAAAATGTGAGATGTGTAGCTTTTTTTATCTTTGTAGCCATCTTATTTAGGAATAGAATGGGAGGCAGGTTTGCCTGATGCAGCTCCCAGCTTGACTTTTCCCTTTGGCTTAGTGATTTGGGGGTCTCGAGATTTATTTTCCTTTCACAAAGGAGGTTAGGGTGTAGATTGGCAGGGTTTATGTATTTAAAAATATTTCCTTTTTTTTTTTTTTGAGACGGAGTCTCGCTCTGTGGCCCAGGCTGGAGTGCAGTGGCGCGATCTCGGCTCACTGCAAGCTCCACCTCCTTGGTTGATGTCATTCTCCTGCCTCAGCCTCCCGAGTAGCTGGGAGTACAGGTGCCTGCCACCACGCCCAGCTAATTTTTTGTATTTTTTAGTAGAGACGGGGTTTCACTGCGTTCGCCAGAATGGTCTCGATCTTCTGACCTCGTGATTCACCCGCCTCGGCCTCCCAGAGTGCTGGGATTACAGGCGTGAGGCACTGCTCGCAGCCTAAAAATATTTCTACTTCTTGTATTTTCTGCTCTTAAGTCACATCATCAGACCAAGGGTCTGGTTAAGATGAACCATAAATGCCAATACTAGAGAAAAGACATCAAGGTGTCCCTCAGGTGGGTCCTCTAAGGAAGGACCTTGAAAGTGTAGTGGTTCTTTTGGATGGAGTCCATAGAAGAAGATTCTGGCAGGGCACGGTGGCTCACGCCTATAATCCCAGCACTTTTGGAGGCTAAGGCGGGTGAATCACCTGAGATTGGGAGTTCAAGACCACCCTGACCAACATGGTGAAACCCCATCTCTACTAAAAATGCAAAATTAGCCAGGCTTGGTGGCACATGCCTGTAATCCTAGCTACTCGGGAGGCTGAGTCAGGAGAATCGCTTGAACCTGGGAGGCGGAGGTTGAGGTGAGTTGAGATCATGCCATTGCACTCCAGCCTGGGCAACAAGAGCGAAACTCCAACTCAAAAAAAAAAAAAAAAAAAGAAAGAGATTCTTTCTATCTTAATCTCCTCAACAGGGAGCTCCTTTATGCTTGGATTAGTCTTCACTTCCTCTGAACACAGTAAGAAAAGTACAGACAAACCACAAGCTGAAAGGTCAGCTGTAAAAGGAAATAGGGACTTAGGACCTCAGAGGTTTTAATCATATAGAATTCAGCTCTGTTTCTCAAAGTGATGCCAGGCTGAGATGGTGTGGGCAGTGTGGCAGACTAAGTCCTTTGAGGGGAAGATGGTGAAGCAGGAGCTCTTAAGAAATCCTTAATAGAGGACCACGTAAAAGAAGAAATAATTTGATATATAATTTTTTTAAATTAGAAGGAGCCACTTAAAGTTCAAAATGGGGGAATTAAGCTGTATTCAATAATATATGTTGAATTATATTTATAAACACATGAGATGGAAAAGGATGAATGAAAAGAGAAAAGAAATAGAGATAAAATCTCCATATGTCATAGTCTCAAGGACAAAAAAAACAACAAAAATGCGTGGGTTGTGTAAGCCAAAAATAAATTCTAAGCCCCCCATCCCACCTCCCTGTCATCTGAATGGACCCCTCCTCTTGGCCAACGGCATTCCAAAGTTAACATGAAAACTAGTTCAGGCCATGCTGGGAGGAGGGAGTTGGACATGACCCATTATACCCTCCTCCCTTTTAATTCAGGAAAAGCCCACCTTCATTAACATCAACACAGACCTTAGGTCTGATCAGAAATATTTACAGTCTATTCTCTCTGAAGCCTGCTACGTGGAGGCTTCATCTGCATGATAAAATCTTGTTCTCTACAACCCCTTATTGGAACCCAGACATTCCTTTCTATTGATAACTCTCAGCTGATTGCCAGTCAGAAAGAAGTTAAATCTACCTGTGTCCCGGAAGCCGCCATTTTGATTTGTCCTGCCCTTCTAGATCAAACCAGTGTATCTTTTTTTTTTTTTTTTTTTTGAGACGGAGTCTCGCTCTGTCGCCCAGGCTGGAGGGCAGTGGCATGATCTCGGCTCACTGCAAGCTCTGCCTCCTGGGTTCACGCCATTCTCCTGCCTCAGCCTCCCAAGTAGCTGGGATTACAGGCGCCCACCACCACACCCGGCTAATTTTTTGCATTTTTAGTAGAGACGGGGTTTCACCGTGTTAGCCAGGATGGTCTCGATCTCCTGACCTCGTGATCCACCCGTCTCGGCATCCCAAAGTGCTGGGATTACAGGCGTGAGCCACCGCGCCCGGCAAACCAGTGTATCTTGCACGTATTGATTGATGTATTATGTCTCTAAAATGTATCAAAACAAGCCGTGCCCTGACCACCTTGGGCACATGTCCTTATCCTTGGCAAAATAAGGGGAGGGTCTGAGATGCCTAACCTAGTCTGGGGGGTTTTGGGGGCTGGGGTTCTGTCCTCACAGCTGGATTCAAGTCTTCTGCAGAAGCGACAGGCTCCCATGAGTCACTTATCCCCTAATGGGTGGCTTCTCCCCTACTGCAGCTGCACATTGTCCATTATAACTCAGACCTTTATCCTGACGCCAGCACTGCTAGCAACAAGTCAGAAGGCCTCGCTGTCCTAGCTGTTCTCATTGAGGTAAGAGCTATTTAAAAAGTTCTCAGGTGAAATTTGAAGCAGGGATGAGACTGGGATTCCGCCTTTTGTTCCATGCATACCTGTTGACAATCAGCTGTTCCTGTATCGGCTCTGTGTCAACTCCAGAGCAGGGGGTATCCTCCTGTAGTGCACCTTTTCTCTTGGCCTGGAGGCAGCACCTTCTGTGCCTGGGCAGCAGAAATGGGGAATGTTCTTTGGTCCATTGGAAACACGGGCCCCAACGTCTAGCTCTGTTGCATAAGGCATGGAATTGCCCGGTTGGGGAGCACCGGTGCTGGAAAAGGGTCATGATACTCCATCTGCCCCATCATGCCTGAACTCTTGATACAACTCCTGCTATCCAAGCTCCATCCTCTAGATCAGCAGTCCCCAACCTTTTTAGCACCAGGGACCAGTTTCATAGAAGACATTTTTTCCACGGACCAGGGAGCAGGGAGGGAGATGGTTTTGGGATTCCACCTCAGATCATCAAGCATTAGTTAGATTCCACAAGGAACACACAGCCTAGATCCCTTGCGTGCGCAGTTCACAGTAGAGTTTGTGCTCCTATGAGAATGGGAGGCCTCTGCTGATTTGACAGGGGGCGGAGCTCAGGCTGTAATGCTTGCTTGCCTGCTGCTCACCTCCTGCTGTGCGGCCCAGTTCCTAACAGGCCGCAGACTGGTACTGGTCCACAGCCTGGCGGTTGGGGACCCCTGCTCTATATGGACCCTGGAATGAATTCTTTGTTTATCCCAAGAAATAGGAATGTCTTCTGATTGACTTGCATGTTTTTTGTCCGAATGAGGCAGCATGTACCTCATTTCCCACGTGCTCATTGGTCTGACGTGGCTTTTGTGAACTCAGAGCTCCTTAAGTTCTGGGTGACATGGATGTTAGTCGCAGACTTCAGGCTCACCTCTGGATCATCAAGAGCACACACTGTACCCCATATCCCAGGACATTCAAGCCCAATGCCTTAAGCTGAAAACAGGACATCCTGAGATGCAAGAAGGCAGGACCATTACACTAACTCCCAAGAGCCTAGTGATCCATCCTAATTGTCCAGTAAAGTGGATCCTTCAGGCAGTGGTGGCAACATACCCACAGCCTTGCCCGTCAATCCCGGCTCAGCCTATCCTGTTCTGTCCCAGTGTAACCTGCCCTGTCTGTGTTGCAGATGGGCACCTTCAATCCGTCCTATGACAAGATCTTCAGTCACCTTCAACATGTAAAGTACAAAGGTGAGGGGTCCTTGCGTGCATATTCATTCTCTGCTGGAGAAGGAGGTAGTCAGCCCTGGGTGACTTTAAGAAAAACAAATGCAAGGGGCAGGAGTTGTCTGTGTTCACCAGGTTAAGAGGAGCAGGTTGTTGAATGATGTTGCAACCAAGTCCTGGGGTTAGATGACCCTGAAAGGGGCTAGTTCATGTTTCTAGGCTCAGTCACCCTGTTCAGCTGCACTTGTGCCCTAGGGAGGGAGACTGACAGCATCACCTCTGCAACGTGTCTCTCTAGGTCAGGAAGCATTCATTCCGGGATTCAACATTGAAGAGCTGCTTCCGGAGAAGACGGCTGAATATTACCGCTACCGGGGGTCCCTGACCACGCCCCCTTGCAACCCTACTGTGCTCTGGACAGTTTTCCGAAACCCCGTGCAGATTTCCCAGGAGCAGGTAACTGTCGTGCCAAACTCAGCCAGAGTCCACACGGCACCTCAGTCCCCGTCATCCCCCATATCATAATCAACGACTTGATTTCCTCACTTAGTTTCATTGGCAGCTCTTCAAAACCTCTCCAAATATCACAGTTGTCTGAAAGCACTGCCGAAATTCCAGGCTGAGATTCAAAAGAAGTCAGGCTAGGCAAATGAATACATGTCTCCTAGTTCTTTTTAAAAAAGAGCTATAAAGCTGCATTTGCTAATATATCCTCAGTGGCTGAGGTGGCATTCTCTTCCCAGGCAGGAGAGAGTCTGGTTCCTTTACAGGGTAGAATAAAGACAGGATCAGATGAAATCATTTAACAAATGGGATTGCAGCAATGACTAAGTGAGGGTCGCTGCCCCCCAAGAAGCTCAAGGTCTAATGCAAACTGGGGAACAAAATCCTTAGCCATCGTCGCTAAAGCTTCTTATTTGATAGGAGATGGGAGAGAAGAGTAGAAGTTTGTGGGATGACCTGCGGGTTAGTGACAAAGCTGAGCCCCAAAGTTAGGTCATCTGAGTTCCATGTCACTGCTCGTACCTGTACTCCACAACCTAAATTCATGAGAAGAAAAATGGCTCCCCAGGAGACGGGGCTGGGGCCAGCACTGCATCCTGGCTCACAGCCCCACCCCAGCTTCATGCGGCCAAGGCAGCCTCACAGCTGCTTCTTTCCTTTACAATCAGCTTCTGCTCTGACTCACCTGGTAAATGGCAGCAGGTGGGTGGACAGGAATGGGGACGTGATGAACCAAGAGATGGATGAAACATGTGGGGAAGCAGCAACATCCTACCCCAGAAACTGCCTTGGGAACGGGTTATGTAATCTATGCAGGTGCATGAAAATGCCATGGAACCTGTAGTCAGATGACCTCTGAAACGCTTACCTCCTTCCTTTATTCCTTCTGATGTGACCATCAGAACAAGCCCTGCGACCCTCTGGTTGAGAGCTGGGCTCTAATTTAAGTTCATGAGAGGAACGCAGTCTCCGTGGGAGGCTAAGGAGCACTCCATCACCCCGGGTTTCCCTCCATGCAGGGCAGATTCTGGGTATAACTGGGAACTAACAGCACTGCCCTTCCCTGGAGTCTCGGGTGCTGGGAAGACAAACTCAGCGCTGCGCAGCTCCCAGTCACCCACTGTGGAGGGAAGCAGTTGTCCGGCTTTCCCGCTGCTTTCTAATATCTCCCACCCAGCCCCACAGAAGCTGGTTCCCGAGGCTTCTTCCAGGTGCAAGAGGTGAGAGCTAGCCTCTTCCCAGGGGGTCAGGCGAGGAGGTCATTCTGCCTGCGGGCTATTTCTGCTCTTGCCCTCAGCTGCTGGCTTTGGAGACAGCCCTGTACTGCACACACATGGACGACCCTTCCCCCAGAGAAATGATCAACAATTTCCGGCAGGTCCAGAAGTTCGATGAGAGGCTGGTATACACCTCCTTCTCCCAAGGTGAGGAGAGGTAGTGCCGGGGGAGGGGGTGCGGGAGTGTGGTGCCAAGACATTGGACTCTTCTGTGTGAATTCAGCTCTGGCACTGATGCCCTCAAGAAGTTGGCTGAGAGCTCCCTGGCTGCCACGGGAGCCAGGTGCCTTGTGAGACTAGGTGCGGGGCTCACTGGGGTCCCCCTTCACTGAGTCTTTGCAGAGAAGCAAAAAGCCGTGGCCCCCAGGCAGATGGACCAGAGCCCTCTTTAAGCCTGGGAGTCTTGCACAGATGGGGAAGAGATAATTCCTTGGGGACTTCTCTGTTCCAGACAATGATCCCTTCTCCTAAGACACAGGATAGGACCCTTTCCATGAGATCAGACTTCTAACTTCCCTCCCTAGGCTTTCTTGGCATCAAAGGCTGCAGCCAGCCTATCTTAGGCCTGGCCGGGTGATTCGCACACCACCACCGAATGAGCAGGAATGTTCCTATGTTAGAGGTAAAACAGTGGATGTAACCCACATCCATGACTAATGTAGCAGGGCCCGTTAGGCAAGGAAGCACCCTTGTGCACTGCATTTTTGTCTGACCTCCTTGGAGCTTGCATAAGCACAAGCACATAAGTTCCCAATTGAACAAAGCTTAATAGCTTGGTTTCTTCCTAATGCTACGAGGGCGCAGGTCTCCCTTTTACAGCTGTAACCAATAACTCCCCAGTAGGACGTTAACCTTTTTCCTTGCTCACTGCCTACATCAACACTGCTGGAAACTGGGCGTCAGGGGAAAGGGGTGAGGGAGCACTCTCTTCAGATCTCTGAGTTCACTTTCAGGCTCACTTTCTTACTGTAGATTCTCAACTGGTTCCCAACTTGGGAATCTTCATGGCTGGTCTCTGCAGTTCCATTTCATCCCCGGCATCACGTGTGGCCCAAACAGGGCCAGGTGTTCATATTTAAAGATAACCCGTTCACACCTGCAATCCCAGCGCTTTAGGAGGCCAAGGCAAGCGGATCACCTGAGGTCAGGAGTTCAAGTCCAGCCTGACCAACATGGTGAAACCCCGTCTCTACTAAAAATACAAAAATTAGCCGGGCATGTCGTCTTGGCACCTGTAATCTCGGCACTTTGGGAGGCCAAGGCAAGCGGATCACCTGTGGTCAGGAGTTCAAGTCCAGCCTGACCAACATGGTGAAACCCTGTCTCTACTAAAAATACAAAAATTAGCCGGGCGTGGTGGCGGGTGCCTGTAATCCCAGCTACTCGGGAGGCTGAGGCAGGAGAATCGCTTGAACCCAGGAGGCGGAGGTTGCAGTAAGCTGAGATCACACCACTGCACTCCAGCCTGGGCAACAGAGTGAGACTCCGTCCCAAAAAAAAAAAAAAAAAAAGATAACCCGTTAACGCACTTGTTAGAATCTGCTCTCTTCGTCTCACTGGTGCACTTTTTTGGGGGTTCCTTTCTTATTATATGAGGTTATAACTATCACCTCCTAAACTTAGTTGAACATATGGAGACTGTATTTGAAAGCCCTTTCCAGGAAGCTTCAGAAACTGACCCATCCTTACGGTCAGGATTATGTCATTCTCTGTCTTTTCATGAAGAACTGCCCAAGAATTTGTCTTTTGTGTTTTCTCCTCTCTAGGTACCACTAGTTAAGATCATTTCCCTCTTACCTCAGTTTCTCGGTTGGAAAACAGAATCTGTGAACAATGGCCTTCCTGAAAATTCAGAATCCATGTCATGATAACTAACAGTTTCCTTTCTATGAAATGAACTGAGTGCATGGAATTATCCCTGTGTATCTGCTCTGGATACAACGCTATCTTTTCTCATTCTTCTGAGTGGAGAATGTAGTATCCAAGGGTGAAATGGAACTACTTCAACTCTTAAAACCAAAAACATAAAAACTCTGCCAGGAGATTAGGAACTTTGCCCACATAGATCAGGTAGAATTTTGCTTGTGATCCCAGGACCCCATTGCTGGTTCTGTTCTCTGAGCTCAGCTATGCACACCCAGGGAAGGGGTGGCACAAACTCTCCTTATAGTCAGGAGGCCTAGGTTCAAGGCCTGGCTTTGTTTCCTCCTGGCTGCATGCTGTGGACAAATCATGTCCCTTCTTTGGCCTTGGTTTCCTCAGCCATAAATTGCCAGGTAATCCCAGCGACTCAGGAGGCTGAGGCAGGAGACTCGCTTGAAACCGGGAGGCGGAGGTTGCAGTGAGCCAAGATCATGCCACTGTACTCCAGCCTGGGTGACAGAGTGAGACTCCATCTCAAAAAAAAAAAAAAAAAAAAAGCAAGCCAGGTTGGATTAGGTAATCTAATGTCCTTTCGGTGCTAATATGTTGTGATGGTTAAGTGGACACTAACAACTGCCCATCCTGACTTTACATTGCAGGGACAGTGTTTGAGGGCAGTTACAGAGGATCGGAAGAAACCGGGCAGGAACTTGACTCTGACATCCAAAAGTAACCCCCACTTGTAATGATGGACTGTGGCACTGGGGATAATTAGCCATCTTCTTAGACCAGCTTGTGTCTAAGCAGCTGCTGGTAGTGGGACAGTTCGGGCAGGTTTGTAGCCAAGCGCTTCAGTAGATTCTCCCAGTCTGGATGGGGGAACTTGAGGGGCCTCTAAGAAGAAGTCTGGAGACCAGCTCCCAGCTTAGGACATCAAGATCAAAGCCCAAATGCAGCGTTGCCCCTGCTTTTCCTGCATGGCTTGCCCAGAGCTGGTGCTTCCACAAGCTCAGGCTGGGACCAGCTTTCTCCTCTGAGTGAGACTCTGTGGCAGTCCAAGGAAAACCTGTCCATTTAGAGGCTGGTTATAGAAGCTTGGCCAGAATTCTCCCCTCCCTCTCGCTTCCCAAAGGCACAGGCAGCAAGTAGGGCTGCTTTCCAAGGAGAAATGAGGAGGCAGCCCCACAGGGGTGGAGGCCCGAACCTCATCTGCCCAGGGGGCTGCATTCCCGAGGCCCCTCTCACCCAGCTCGGAGCGGGCCTCAGACCGTAACATAATGTTTCAGGTTTATGGTGTGAGACTTTGTCCGTGTGAACCGTGAGCAGTTTGGACTCAAATTGTAGCCTCATCCACTGAGGCATGTTTGTAAATAGGGTCTGGCTTACTCAGGGCTTTCTCTGGAAGATAACAACTATAGAGTCAGAAAATTCTGCCAGGAGAAAACTGACACTTAAAAACTCTAGGCATCAGGATGGCCGTCTAGGATGGCTGGGTGTGGTGGCTCATGCTTGTAATCCCAGCACTTTGGGAGGCTGAGGCGGGAGGATCGCATTAGCCCAGGAGTTTGCGGCTGCAGTGAGCCACGATCACACCACTGCACTCCAGCTTGGGTGACAGAGTGAGACCCTGCCTCTTAAATAATTAAAATTTAAAAATGAAAATAATTCCCTATGAGAGAAATTACATGGACTTTGGGGAAGGATTTGAAGTTTAGCCGGGTTGGGACAATTGGGACTGAATCATTTAACTTAACTCTGCTATTTTCCTCGACTGTGCTTAGAAAAGGGGTACAGGACCTGGTTTCTGTCCTTAAGAGGTTTATGGTCCAGTTATACCTTAGCCTGGGGGCGGAGCTTCTCAACCTTGGCACTATTGACAACTTGGGCAGGATAATTCTTACGTGGGGGGTGTCCTGTGTGTTGTAGCATTGGCAGTACCGTTGGTCTCTACCCAGTAGATGCCAGCTGCACCTGCCCAGTTGTAACAGCCACAAGTGTTTCCAGACATTGCCAACTCTGTGCAGGGAGGAGGGGCAAGGTTTCCCCTGATGGAAAACCACTGCCTCAGGGTTTCTGTGGCCCAGAACTCATTGTTTTTGCTCATGTCATAGGAGTCTACAGTTCTATATCACATGCCCTGGTCTTCATTCTTTTATGGCATGAGCATTTCAGTGTGATGATGGTTATCCCTGAAACAGGAAGGCTGAAGTTACTGAGGCAGAACAAACCAACCCAAGAGAGACCTTGTTCCCCATCTTCCTTTAGAATTCAAGTATAGATTCTTTTCACATGATTGGGTAAGACCAAGAGACGTGGCATGAGAGAGAACTGTGCACCCTAAGGAGTGTACAAATCCTTTATCTGGGCACAGATGCCTCTGAAGTAGCAACTTCTTCAGGATCCCCCCTTCATTCTTTTTCTCCCTCCCTTTTGTATGAGTTTTTCTGTTTTGTATGCTATGTTTCTTGTTGTCTTTAGTTAAAACATCCACTCTGTATGGAAAAGTGAAAGTCATGCCAGGCACTTTTTTCCATTCTTAAAAAGTGCCTGTTCCAGTGGCCAGGTGTGGTGGTTCATGCCTGTAATCCCAGCGCTTTGGGAGGCCAAGGCAGGTGGATCACCTGAGGTCGGGAGTTCAAGACCAGCCTGGCCAACATGGTGAAACCCCATCTCTACTAAAAAAAAAAAAAAAAAAAAAAAAAAAAGAAAAGTACAAAAAAAATCAGCCAGGCGTGGTAGTGCCTGCCTGTCACATCTACTGTGGAAACTGAGGCAGGAGAATCACTTGAACCTTGAAGGCAGAGCTTGCAGTGAGCCGAGATCACACCACTGCACTCCAGCCTGGGCGACAGAGCGAGACTCCATCTCAAAAAAAAAAAAAAAAGTGCCTCTTCCAAGTAACAGATGGAAGATTTGAGCTGAAGGAGAAAGCAAGACGTGTTGTCCTCAAGGTGGGCCCCTGGGAGGGGACACGTCCTGGGGTCAGTTCGGGTTTCAAGTCGGGTGTTCTTAGCGGAGAAGGGGAAAGACGGCAGAGGCAGGTGGACATCACAGGGGCTCAGGCTTAGGGCTTTGGCCTAGTTCTTGGTTCCTTTGACTTCTCCTCCTCCTAGCCAGTGGCACCAACACTGGGCCCAGATGCTGGGTAATAAAGCAAGAGCCCATCAGACAGAAATGCTAACACCATCTAGCCCTGTGTTCAACGTGTCAGGGCCATGGAAACTTGAGGGACGAAAGGAAGCCAAGAAGTTTCTATAATCACATCATTAGTGGGCTTGCTCTGAGCAACTGCATGTCACCCACCAGAGCCAGCTGAGGCACACTCAGATGAGGGTGCCAGGTGGTCAACTGCAAGGGCAAATCTATAGTCGTGCAATTAGGATCTGCTTAAGCATAGACCTGGGCAGTTTTATGGAACCTTAAAAGGAGGGAGAAAGAAATCATACATGGCTAAGATGGCTAATTATCTAATTTTTTGAGGCTAGAATGCATGTGTTGTCATTATTGACCTTGTATTTCTTAAAGTTTCTATTTATAAATAAAAGCTCTTAGCTGGAAGAATATCATCGATTCTCCCAAAGGATCCAAATGATTAGCCAGCATCGTTTCCACCTTTGATTGCTGGCCTGGGTCAAGGCAGTCAGGAGCATTGGTCCAAGGTGCTAAGAAGTGAGGTCCTAGTCCCTTTAACACACCGCATGTTTCCTGAGCACAGCCCGAGTTATGCGCTATGGGGCACAGAAAACCCCATGGTGGGTGTCATCTTGCTGGTAAACACAGCCCGTGGCACAGGGCAGACTATGTTCAGGAAAGACAATGGGGAAAGGGGCCGGGCAGAAGGCTGGACCCACCCTTGGTGATGGGGCCCTAGCTGGTCCTTCCACATCATCTCCCCACAGCCCCATCCCTGCTCTCTTGGCCTCAGCCCCCAAAACTGTAGGGCAGATGCTTTCAAGCACACACACTTGATGTCTGAGATGCCCCCTCCCTCCTCCACCTGGAAAATTCTTTCAAGACCCAACTGTAATCATGTCCTCCTGGAAGTCCTCCCCATTCCCCCGAAGGTGACTTAATCTCCCTCAGTGCAGCCAGAACCACTTCTCCATCACTGTGATGTTACTTGACACACCATAGAGTAATTATTACCACACAGCGAAGACAAACAGAAAAATAACAATATGTATATATTATACTCATACTACAAGCTCCTTAAGGCCAGGGATGATTGACGTGTTACTCATTTTTATGCCTGGCATGGTGCCTGGCGCTCATTATAAACTTGTTGAAAGAACGTCCCTGACCCATCTCCAGTTCCCTCCCCTCGCCAGTGTCTTCTCTGCAGAATGATTGACACATAAGCCTGGCCAGTTGTCGCCTTTTAGTGTTGTTGTCTTATTTTCCTATGGTCTCCATTTGTTAACAGTGTTAAAAATCAACCCATTTGTTTAAGAAAAATTAAAGATCAGAACTTAGCTGTCAGTTTTGAAGGTCTGGGAGGAAGTTGCCTAGGGATGCTGTTGTACCTTCTCTGGCTCTGGCTTGATAGGGATCAAAGGCCCCCGTCCTGCCACCCATTCCTTCAGCAGGGACAGTGAAGGCAGCTTAGAGTGCCAAGCACCCAGTGCCAGCATTGTAACCTGCCCCTGAGGCTCTGGGATTTAGGCCCTTCAGAGCAACGTGCTGTCTGCAGGGCCTGCGTTCCTGCAATCTACAGGCAGAGCCATGGTTGTATAAAACCAGTTCCCCCATGTGTTCCGGTACTATCTTGTTGGCAGATTTCTTTGTAGAAATTCTTTTTTGGATTGCATAGCGTTCATAAGGAAAACTCCCCAGTTAAATATGTCCTCTGAAGATGGCTTCACTCTGTGGTGAGGGCTTCTTGCTTGTCTTAGCAAAGCATCATGTGAAAATAGCACTGGCATTGCAGTTTCTTGACTGTATGATTTTTTAAGTGTAATAATGGGAGTTTTTACCTTTCTAAAACAGATTTTGTATATTTAAGCTATTAAACCCCTGACAAATCTAAACTCTTCTGACCTCTTTTACAAGGCTGGAGACGGCTAAGGATATCACTACATAACATGCCATCTATGTAAACAGTGCGTACTTTAAAATAATACTTGAAAAGGATGATTGATTATTACAGTCAAACAGAATTGTAAATAGAGCTAGAAAATACTAGACTGTTGTTCCAGGAACCTCCAGATGTGAAAGTGAGGTGCTTGTTCCTCCTGCTGGACTTTTCTGTGTTTATGCTTGAGGCTTCAGAAGACCTCAAAAGCCCTTAACCAGCATCCCTCGGTCCAGCAAGATGCCAGTGGAAGACGCAGCTCCTGGGCCCGCCAGAACAGGTAGCAAGGCCCTTGTGGCAAGCAGCTCACTGATCTTCTCTGGGTGTCTGTACCTTCCTGGGCAAGGCGTGTGACCATCGAGCTTTTCTATATCTGTGTGGTTTCCTTGTGTGTGTCACACTGCCGTCTCTCTGCTTGCCCTGACTCATATCCGAGCACTTTGTGAACAGGCAGCTCTCCCACGTCCTCATGGTGTGCACCCTCTTACCAGCCAGCCTGAGAGCTCCTTCTGTCGGGCTGTCACTCGATGCCTCTTGTAGGCCACCTCTGTGACCCAGCATGTCTCCATTTCTGCTGTCTGTCCCATTGTTCTTCTGTGGGAATTGCCTGCCTTCTTTCCTATTCAGAAACAAACCATTTCTTTAACCTGAAAGTGAATTTCTCTAGTTCTGCCCCTCCCTGTACCATCTTTGATGCCTGTTCCCTACAGCATCCTAGAGGCTGGGCTCTCACCCAGCCGAGGCTCTGCTGGGAAACAGGCTTTGGCTTCGCTCTCAGGCTCTGGTTCTCTGGTTGCCCTGACGGTTCTCCCTGTGTCCTGAAAGTCTCGCTGACTTTCTCCCTCCCATCAGATAACAGATGTTTTGGCATCTGCCTCCAATGGGAATCAAGCCCATTTCTGCAAAGAAGCGGAACCTCCATGATGGTTGGTGCTGTCTCGATTGGCGGGGACAGCGTTCCAATGACACCTTCCTGCCCTGGGCTTCCTGAGGTGGTGGAATTATCAGGCGACACCCTTGCCGGCATTCCTCTTCCTCAGCAGCTTATGATGTTGGCTCAGTCAAGCTGCTTCGTTTTTGCTGTATCAAAGTCTTGCCTGAAAAGTGTCTGTCCCAGGCTCTGGGGCTTTCTTGGTCTTCATGCCTGTTTGGTCTCATTTCATTGTTTCCAAGGAGAGTCCATTTAGGCCTTGACAGGTGGTCATCGAGGAGCAAGAATCCCGGGTCAGAGCACTGGGTTAAACTATGCTGTTGTTTACAGGGCCTGCAACAGGAACCCCGCATAATAACTGGGGGAAGCCAGACTCTCCCTCCCGAGAAGCCGTCACGCAGGGCATGTGCCCTGAGAAAAGCCCCACCCTTGCTGGGGCCTTGCTGTCCATAACTTTGCTCAGCTCCCCAAGACCAGGCATGAAGGGTACCTCTGCCAGCCACAGACTGGGCTGCTCAGTGGTCTGGGGCCTGTGTGGCTCTCAGAATGTTTGAGGTGACTGTGAAAGAGACGACCTTAGAAGCCATCCAGCCTGGATGGCTCAGCCAGGTGGCGAGGCTTCCTAGTAATAGTCTTCAGGTGGTGAGAACTGGTTTGGCACCACAAGCATCTGGAGCTTCAGGAACAAAGAACGAGAGTGTATTTCATCAAAGGGTTGGGAAGAAAAACCACGGCTAGGTTTGTTATGTTTGTTTTTTTAAGATTCCAGGGACCATGGTCTCTGGTTACATTTTACAAAGAAACAACCAGCCATAATGCCAAGTTCCACTGTGCAGAGGCCACAGGCCCTGCAGGAAATAGAGCCTGTGCTGTGCAAACACTGGAAGCTCCCTCCAGGTGGAGACTCATGTCCTGAGCACCCCCCGCAAGCCACAGGCTGGTCCTTGTGTTCAGATTACATGAAGAGGCTGGGGCAGGGAGTCTGGCCAGTGGAGCCACTCTCTGCCACTTGGGAGGTCATGAGCTCCTGCTGGTGGCCCACAGAGCAGGGGCAATAGGCCTTCCTGTCCTTGGGGACAGCTCTTCTCCCTGCCTGCTCTGCTAACCCTCTGTGAGGGTGCAGAGCCCGGTGCCACCTGGGGAAGCCAGATCAGAAACCTCCAGGGCCCAGCCTTGGACCAGGGAGGCTCTGCAGGTTCAATGTGAAATTGCAGAAAAAGGCAATAGGAAAAGCACGCGGCTGATGGCTCCTGGGGAATCAGCTAGACTTGGGCCATAGGACAGGAGAAGGGGCCGTAAGCAAAACCTCACGCTGCAGCCTCAGATCTGGTTCCCCAGGGTGTCAAGGGCACCAAGGGAGAGTCTTTGGCCCCCTGTTGGCATCTTACACTTGACCATGGCTCTCCCAGGGCCTCAGCCACCACTGTGGGCTCTATGGGCACAGGATCTTCTGTGTCAGGCTGGGTGGCCACCATCTGTACAACTGTGGCTCCCAATGTGAGTTAGAACAAATACCCCTTCTTTCTCCAAGACACACACACATGCCAGAAGTTTCCATTGAGATGAGAAAACCACCAGACAGGGTATGTGTAAATCTATACTTTCTTTAGATAGAGGACCTGATTGGGAGAATGGGGAATGGCTGTGGGAACCTTGGAAAAAACAGATTGGGGGTTTCCAGGGGAGACTTCATGACTGGGATCCTCTGCTCACTCAAGACAATGGATTCTTATGTGATTTTCCCCCCAGGAGGTACCTAGTAGGCCGACTGTGAGACTTAGGTAACTGGGCACAGGTTCAGCCCCACTGAGACTTCTCTCTCACCTTATTTATCCCCAACAGTAACTTGCTGGTTGAAGCCATAATCCCCTGGTTCCATGGAGCAGAGAAGTGGGGCTGGTATGGTGAAGGAGTTTGTCCAGGAGGGACAAAGCAAACATAGAACCAAACCATGACCACAAGCTGGATGGGCTGGGGGAGAAGTCTGGTGATGGATCCCTTGCCTAGAAAGAGAGGCAGGTACCAGGGACTCGGACAGGTGCCTGCCCAAGCAGGCTTGGATCCCTACCTTTCTTCACCTTTCCTCTTTGGCCATGTTGTATTAAAAACTGAAGTCTTGGCTGGGCGTGGTGGCTCACACCTGTAATCCCCATAGTTTGGGAGGCGGAGGCAGGTGGATCACTTGAGGTCAGGAGTTCGAGACCAGCCTGGCCAACATGGCAAAACCCCATCTCTACTAAAAATACAAAAATTAGCCAAGCATGGTGGCGCACACCTGCAATCCCAGCTACTCGGGAGGCTCAGGCATGAGAATTGCTTGAACCCAGGAGGTGGAGGTTGCAGTGAGCCAAGATTGTGCCACTGCACTCCAGCATGTGTGACAGAGCGAGACTCTGTCTCAAAAAAAAAAAAAAAAAAAAAAAAAAAGCCTGAAGTGAAGTCTTGCCCTAGCCAGAAAACTGCTGTGATAAAGGAGCATCAGGGCTGGGCACGGTGGCTCATGCCTGTAATCCCAGCACTTTGGAAGGCTGAGGCAGGTGGATAATGAGGTCAGGAGTTCAAGATCAGCCTGGCCAAGATGGTGAAACCCTGTCTCTACTAAAAATCCAAAGATTAGCCGGGTGTGGTGGCAGGTGCTTGTAATCCCAGCTACTTGGGAGACTGAGGCAGAGAATTACTTGAACCCAGGAGGCGGAGGTTGCAGTGAGCCGAGATCGTGCCACTGCACTCCAGCCTGGGCAGCAGAGTGAGACTCCATCTCCAAAAAAAAAAAAAAAAAAAAAAAAAGCATGGGAAGGAGGGATTGCAGTATGAATTCCCTAGATAGGCAATTTCCTCTACTTCATCAGGTAATCCCTGAGCCAAGGGTGAACACCTCTAGAGATGTGTCTGCCTAAGACCCGTACTGCCAACCAAACAAAAGGTAGAGCATCTCTCAACACGTTGCTCAAATCCAGTGTGGTTTGACTCTAGAGTAACCTCCAGTCTTTTCCTCTCCCCTTTTAAGTGCAAGCCTATACTGCAGCAGGACTGAGTCTGGGTATGTGGCTGGGCAGCTGGCCATGCATGTTGCAGCTGGGTGATCACTGTGATTCTTGGTGTGATCTGGGTCTGTGATCCAGCCCATCCTCTGCTTCTCTGTACTATTGCTCTGGCTCCTGGCCCTCTCCTTGCTATGGGTCTTACCCTCAAGTCGCTCTCTGATTCAAAGATGAACTGCCAATCAATGTTCCTCTAATGAAAGATCCAATCACTCTGCAGCATGTGTGTATTCAAAGAACCTATCTAAGACTTTCTTTTGGTCGTGGTGGGAGGCTGTTGCTGAAAACATGCCAGAGCCCAGTGTGGAGGTCAGCTGACAGGCCGCATGACCTTGGCAATGGACTACTGGTCGTCTGGGACTGCTTAGGACTGTGCAATGGAACTTGGGGGCAAAACTGATAGAGACAGCCAATGGGCCTTAAATCCAGCAGGCAAAGACAGTATTATTTGTGTAGCCCAGGGCTTATCAAAGTGTGGTTCTTGGACCACGTGCATTAGTATCAGCTGCAAGTATTTGGTAAAATGCAGATTCCTGGGCCCTACACCAAACAGATTGAATTTGAATCTCTGGGGGTTGGGCTAAAAAAAAACAAAAAACAACCCTACATTTTAAACAAGCTCTTCAGCTGACCCTTGTGCAAATTTGAGAGCCCCTGCTGGAAAACCATTAGAATTTGCAAATGGCCCCCTCAAAATACTCTAGCCAGTCCCACTAAGTCAAAGACCAGAATCTGAGAACAGGGATGGGGAAATTATTCCTTTCTGTGGATGATTATGCAGCTGGGCCGTGATTTCACACCCGGGGGCCATGGGCTAAGATGGAGGGGAAGGAAGGAGTGTAATGTGTGCCCTCTGCCTCTTCACCAGGCATCATCCTCTCGCTGGCCCTGGCTGGCGTTCTTGGCATCTGTATTGTGATGGCAGTGTCCATTTGGCTTTTCAGAAGGAAGAGGTGAGCTGGTTTGGGCCCAAAATGGGAATGGGCAGCTGTGTGTCCATGATGATTAGTCTGCCTGGGAAGGCAGCTTTGTGGCATGAAGAGCCGCAGTCACCTGGACCAAAAGTTACCCTAGGAGTGCTGTCCCCAAAGCACCCGTGCCCTGGCCTCCTTTGCATGAGATATACATGTGACCCTGGTCTTTCAAGGGGTTCAAGGGCCACTGTGCTCAGATTTGGAAGCATGTGTGCCTTGCTTACTGCTATTGTACAGCCTTGGATGAGTCTCTTGACTTGGGGCTCGTGCCTAGAGCTAAGCAGCAAAGCTGTCTTCTTATCAAGATCTTTACATATACGTTTTCGTCTATGAATCCAAAAAGGAAGATGAAGGAAAACCTGATCTCTCACTCACACTAACTCTTCATGCCCTTTGCCCATGTTTTTATTGTCACATTTGGCTTTTCCTAAAACCTAATTTATTTTGGGGGTATGAAAAATAAAAAGGTTTCTGGGAACCCTGTATGGAATCAGGGTTTGGAGAGCGGGGGTGACGAGACCTCTTTCAAAATACAGGTCTAGTATTGTTAGGTGTGGAAGAGAACAGTTGGAAAACAAACACGTCCTGTTTTGGTTAAAGCTTTATTTGGTGACATTCCCTCCCAAGACCAACAGAATTGGGGAAAGGTCCCAAAGAGAGGAATCCAACTTTTAAAAACGGCCTCATTCCCTACCTGAGTCAGTCTGTTCTCTGGCTTGCTCGCTCTCCTCTCTAACAAGACTTATGTGTTCTTTTTGTTCTAGTATCAAGAAAGGTGATAACAAGGGAGTCATTTACAAGCCAGCCATCAAGGAGGAGACTGAGGCTCACGCTTGAGGTCCCTGGAGCTCCTGGGCACATCCAGGAAGGACCTTACTTTGGACCCTACACACTTCAGCTCTCTGGACACTTGCAACACCTCAAGGTGTTCTCTGTAGCTCAAGCAAACATGACAGGCCTCAGGGGATCCTCTGCTGGGTGCCTCCTTGCCTTGGGACCATGGCCACCCCAGCACCATCCAATCTATGGATGGGATACACTCTCAGACCAAGCAGCAGGAACTCTTAGCTGCTCGCTGTATCTGTGTGAGATTGTGAAGTGGTCTGAATTCTGGGATCACAAACCAAGCCATGCTGGTGGACCATTAATGGTTGGAAAACGCTTTCATCCAGGGCTTTGCCAGAGCATGCTTTCAAGTGTCCTGGAAATCCTGCTGCTTTTCCAAGCTTTTAGACAAGAATGTGCACTCTCTGCTTAGGTTTTGTTTGGGAAATTCAACTTCTTTCCTCTGGAGACGGGGCATCTCCCTCTGATTTCCTTCTGCTATGACAAAACCTTTAATCTGCACCTTACAACTCGGGGACGAATGGGGACAGGAAGGATCAAGTTGTAGAGAGAAAAAGAAAACAAGAGCTATACATTGTGATATATTAGGGACACTTTCACAGTCCTGTCCTTGGGATCACAGACACTGCACAGACCTTAGGGAAAGGCAGGTTCAAGTTCCACTTCTTGGTGGGGATGAGAAGGGAGAGGCAGCTAGAGGGAGGGAGAAAATGAGAAGACATAGATGATCTTGGAAGAGTCTCACTTTGGAATCAGAATTGGAATCCCATTCTGTTTATCAAGCCACAATGTAAGGACAGAACAATACAATACTAAGTCCAAATCCAACCTCCTGGCAGTGGGTCAGTTATGTTGTACACTCTACAGATTTTACAAATAACGAGGCTATTCCTTGAAAATCTGTTGTTGCTGGGTCCTGGAGGAGACATGAGTTCCGAGATGACCCAATCTGCCTTTGAATCTGGAGGAAATAGGCAGAAACCAAATGACTGTAGAACGTCATCTCTTTTGGCCAAATTTCATTTCAGCCACTTCTGCAGGAGCCCTACTGCCAACCTGGAATGGGGACTTATCTACTCCTCTCTCTCTCTCTGTGGATGTCAAATCATGGTTTAGATCAAATATATTTCAAGCTATAAAAGCAGGAGGTTATCTGTGCAGGGGTTGGCATCATCATGGTATTCAGGGGCCAGTAATAATGGAACGCTACTAAGATACTCCATATTCTTCCCCCTGAGTCACACAGACAGTTTCTGACAGGCGCAGCTCCTCCATTTTCCTCCTGCAGGTGATGACTCGGTACCATGACTGAGAAGTAACCGACCCCTAGTTGACAGCACCTTGCAGTTCCCCGAGAACTTTCTGATTCACAATCTCATTTTGACAGCACACAATGTCCCCTTGAAGCATAGCTTTTTAAATATCTTTTTCCTTCTACTCCTCCCTCTGACTCTAAGAATTCTCTCTTCTGGAATCGCTTGAACCCAGGAAGCAGAGGTTGCAGTGGGTCAAGATCATGCCACTGCACTCCAGCCTGGGTGACAGAGCGAGACTGTCTCAAAAAAAAGAAAAAAAAAATTATCTCTTCTGTACCATCACAACTTTTCGTAATGATGGCAAGCCTTATGTCTTGGGAGCCTGTTTTGCTAGGCAAAGTTTCAAGTGACCTAATGGAGGCTCAGATGTGTGTGTGCACTCAAGACCTCTAACAGCCTTGAAGCCTGGGGTGGCATCCCAGCCTTGCCATTAGCATGCCTCATGCATCATCAGATGACAAGGACAACCCTCATGATGAAGCAACATGAATTAGGGGGTCTCTTGGCCTTGGTTCAAAATTGTCAATCAGAAACTAACAGAAAGGGCTCCAGAGCAGTGGGACTGTCTGTCAAAAGACTCTGTATATCTTTTGTGGATGAGTTTTGTGAGAGAACAGAGAGACCATTGTACCTGGCACAAGGGCTGTTCATGAAAAGGGAGACTTGCTGGGAGGTGCGAGACAGTGGCATTTCTCCTCTCCTCTTCCTGCTCAGCACAGACCTGGCTTGCAGCCCCCAGGCTGAGACCAGACAAAGCCAGGGAGGCAGAAAGATGCTCCAAGAACCAACACTGTCAGTGTCTTTGCAAATCCTCACAGGATTCCTGCAGGTCCAGCTTTGGAACTGGGAAACCTTTCTTCAGATCCGCACTCATTCCACTGACGCCAGCTGCCCCTGAAGGATGCTCAGCGGCTGCCCACACGCTCCTAACTCTGCTGCATGGCAGATGCCTAAGTGGAAATAACAAAAACATGGCACAGGCTGGGGCCAGGGCCATGGGGGAAGGCCCTAGATTCTCACTCATGTGGGATCTTGAATCTCTTTCTTTGTTCTGTTTCTGTAGTATCATCTGGTAAAAGTTAAAACAAAAACCAAAAACTCTGTATCTGTTTCTAGCGTGTGCTGCATTGAGTCTATTAATCACATTTCAAGTTCACCCTACATTCCTCTCCTCTTCACTAGCCTCTCTGAAGGCGTCCTGGCCAGCCCTTGAGAAGCACTGGGGTCTCAAGTTCCTGTGCCTCAGCCCATAGGCACAACCCTCAGTTCCTGTGCCTCAGCCCGTAGGCCACTGTGATAATGGTCTAGCACTTCTGTATTTATTGTAAGAATGATTATAATGAAGATACACACTATAAATACAAGAAATTATAAATGTTTTTCACATCAGACTGTTCTGTTTTCTTGGAGGTGAGGTTAAAGCATTACTATTTGCAAAGCACTCTGTAGCTCCCCGTTAGGGGGTAGGTAACTAATCAGAATAATAATGTCACTCGCATCCACGTCTTAGAACCTGGTTTCAAAGGCAAGTACGCCGGTGGACTCAATCACTTTCCTGAGGATGGAGGCCTATGGCATGTGTGGCTGCAGGTCACGACACTGCTTAATGGTGCTGGGAAGCCTAGAGGAATCAAAGAAAGACGCTGGAGGAGGTGGGATCAGAGCTGCACCTTGAACAAATAATTCAGATTTGAACAGATGGATGGAAAAGAGGTAGATGTTCCCAACCAAGGGGACATGACACAGGGAACAGGTCCTATGTCTCTTTACTCCTGAGAGTATTAAACCTAGCAGGTGGGCAGCCCCTCTGGGTTGCCTGTTACCTTATTTTGAATTCTTTTTGCAAAAGATACTATCACCCCCTCCAAATAATCTTTTGTCTAAATCCAGACTTCACATTCTGATTGGGGCGAAAAGAGGCGGTCTAGTAAAGGTTATAAATAGGCACCATCATTGTTTGAGTTATTTAGAAAAGCATCCAATTTTCACTATAATCACCCTAAGCCTGAGAGAGGTGAACTGTTCAAGGGTACTTTGGCTCCAGTAGGTGACAGCACCTGGCCCGGCTTTGGAATTGAAACATTTCTGATGGTCTGTACTCTGCTAGAATACAGGACACTTCGGCCCTCCCCCTCTGGCGTCCTGCCAGGTGTCATGGCCACGCACAGGCATGAAGATAGCCAGGAAGCCAGGGTTCCCATGAAGCACTCACTCTTCGGACTTGCTCCGACCTCACTAGGGACAGCACTTCCCGGAGCAGGCAGTGAGCATCTCTGAATACGTCTCCCTGACTTCCACCTCCACTGGGTGGATAATCAGGGAGGGGTAGCAGTGAGAGCCATAGGTCGGCAGAGGGAACTCAGGCCCTCTTTAGGTTGGCCATTATCTCATCTCAATCCCCCTAAATCGACCACCTGGAGCACAAGGGCCGAGAGAAATGTAATAAAATATAACATGAGACACGTATGAAATTTAAACTTCCCAGTAGCCACACTAGAAAATGTAAAAGAAACCAGTAACATTAATTTAAATTTAATTTTAGATAATCCAACAGATCTAAAACACTGTCATTTCCACATGTAACCAGTATTTTCATGTGTTTTTTCTGCAGTAAAATCTTTGAAATCCGGTGTGTGTTTTACACTGACAGCACACTCGATTCAGATGCTAGATTTTGCTTGCAGATATTTGGTCGTTATTTAGATTTCATAAAATTTACAGTTTAAAAGATTCCAATATCCGAGTTGTTCCAAACACACTGAAAAGTCGTTTTCCAAATAATGGAATCAATGATCGGCTTTTGGATGTAAACTTATTAAAATAGCGTTTCTCAGTTGAGGCACATTCCAAGCGCTCAAAATCCACGCCCTGCGCAGACCAGGACGACGAACCCACCTTTCAGAGGCTCTGAGGGTTCTGCCTAGAGAGGTCCCACAGAAATTAGCCTGGGAGGAAAGCCTTGCTGGTGAAGCCAGGAAGGGAGACGGGTGGGCAGGAGGAACATCAAGCCCAAAGCAGCACATCGTGGGCGCCGCTCTTCCTCTCCCGCCACCTCCTCGCCTCGCCGCAGGGGGCCCGGCCGCGCCCCAGGTCCCGCGGTCCGGAGTGAATGGCGCTCGGTGGCAGGCACCTGGGCGCCTGGTGAACGGCAGGACCCTGGCACCCCTACCCTCTCGCCCCTACACACACACACACACACACACACACACACAGAGAGAGAGAGAGAAAAACGCCCCTCCCGTTGTCACGTGGCCTTCCTGCTGGGTATCTGGAGCAGTTCCAGCCTCGCCTCCGGAAGGAAACAGGGCCTCTGGGGAGCAGGGACTACCTGCCAGTGCGTTCCAGCCGGGCTGCCATCCACACTGGAGACGGCCCCGCACGTGGTCCTCGGGCTCGGATTCAGCTGTCGCAGGATGTGAGGGGAAAGGTGTGTGGCCGGACAATGCCACCAAAGGTGTCCCCGGGCTCCACCCCGTGCCTCTTCATTATAGAATGACTGGGCAGAGATAAGGGCCAGAGTACTGCTTTTGAATAATTCACCATAAAAATGATTGCAACCAGGTCAGTGTATCACGATGACTGCAAGCCACCCAGGGATGTGGCAATGCCTCTCGCTCTTGACTGCCCCAAGTCCCCTTCACTCCATTGCACAGCCCAGGGACAGGTGCAGCATTGCCCCTAACTTCCAAGTAGGAAAGAGGAGCCGGCTCTGGCTAAGCTAAGCTTATCCCAATCATGCCGTGACCTCGTAAAACCCCTACGGGCTAAAGGCACTAAAAGCATTTGTACTAATGACTTCCAAAAAGTCAACCACAACCTCCCACCTGCAATCTGCATGGTAGCTCTAACCCCTGGCCTCCACTAGGGTTAAGCCTGACCAAGGACTGCCAACTGCATTTGGGCAGAGGGGTCTACTGAGCTCCTGAGACGTTACCTTCACCTCTTAATTCAGCAAACCAACTTCCTGAGGACACATTCACAAGCTTTCCCCTTTTCCTAAGGCTGAACTGGAGAGAAGGAATAAATACACACACATGCACACATACATAGTGTGCATATATATAGAGACACACAAAATAGTGTGTCTCTCTATATAGTGTGTATATATAGTGCATATATACATATATATACAGTCACACACCACTTAACAATAGGGATACTTTCTGGAAAATTCATCATTAGATTTCGTCGTCGTGTGACCAAACCCGCATAGTACAGCCTGCTACACACCTAGGCTAGATGGTATAGCTATTGCTCCTAGGTTACAAAGCTGTACAGCATGTTACTGTACTGAATACTATAGGCCATTGCAACACAATGGTATTTGTGTACCTAAACACAGAAAAATTACAGTAAAAATGTTATAAAGATTAAAAATGGTCCACCATGAATGGAGCTTGCAGGACTGGAAGTTGCTCTGGGTGAATGAGCGAAGGGAGTATGAGGCCTAGGACATTACTGTACACTACTGTAGACTCTATAAACGCTGTACACTTATGCTACACTACATTGAAAACTTTTCTTTCTTCAATAATAAATTTACTCTAACATTTTTACTTCATAAAGTTTCAAGTTTTTTGACTTTTGAACTCTTTGAACACATTGTACAGCAGTACAAAAGTATTTTCTGTCTTTACATCCTTTTTCTATAAGCTTAAAATTTTTTTTTTTACTTTTAAACTTTTTTGTTGAAAACTAAGACACAAATATACACATTAGCCTAGGCCTACACAGGGTCAGGATCATCAGCATCACTGTCTTCCACCTGCACATCTTGTCCCACTGGCAGGTCTTCAGGGAAAATAACATGCATGGAGCTGTCCTCTCCTATGATAGCAATGCCTTCTTCTGGAATACCTCCTGAAGGACTTGCATGAGGCTGTTTTAGGGTTAACTTTTTTTTTTATAAGTAGGAATACACTCTAAAATACCAATAAAAAGTACAGTGTAGTAAATGCATAAACCATAACAGAGTTGTTTTAGCATATAAAAGTTTATAGCATATACAATTATACTATATAATTGTATAGCCTATACATTATAATACATATACAATTATACTATATAATTGTATAGCATATACATTTATAAATTATATAGTATAACTGTATATGCTATAAACTTTTATATAACTGGCAGTGCAGTAGGTTTGTTTACATCAGCATCACCGCAAACATCTGAGTAATGCACTGCACTAGATTTTACAATGGCTATGACATAACTAGGCAATAGGAATTTTTCAGCTTCATTATAATCTATGAGACCACTGTTGTATATGCCATCCATCACTGACTAACATGTTGTTACGCGGTACATGACTGTATTTCATTTAATACAAATTTCTTAAAAATGTACAGTCTAATGACAGAAAGCAGATCAGTGCTAATGACAGAAAGCAGATCACCTCACCTAGGGATGAGGTGGAGTGGGGAATGGAGGGATTACAAAAGTGTATAAGAAATGGTTAAGGTGATCCATATGTTCATTATCTTGATGCAGTGGTTTCTTCGCACGTGAAAACAATTCTAATGTTATACTTTAAATATGTGCCATTTATCTTATATCAATTATACCTCAATAAATCTGTTAAAAAAAAAAACAAAAAACTCCCTCCCACCACCACCTCCACCCCACACACAGCCAAATGATACTCAGTCCCATTCTAGAATTTCCACTGAGAGCTTACCTCCTCCTGGCCCCTCTAGAGAAGCTCAGCAAAGGCTGGTATAATGCACCTTCCTGGGCTCCCACCCATAGGGTGAGTCCATACTTCCCTTGGACTCACACTGTGGGTGGGAGGCCAGAAAGGAGCATGCTCTATTCACATGGTTGGCTATGACCTCTCAGTATTGTAAGTCAAAGTCATTATTTCTGCTTGGGTTCACTCATTTCAAATATTAACTTTGAATTACCAGCAATGAAGACAACAAATACAGGGTCCATGGGGTCAAGGGCAGACTGAGACCTATAGCAATTTCGTCGATGATGACATTGTCAACTGGCCTTCTCCAGAAGAAACAAAGACCTTTCTAGTGACATAGGTAACATAACCAGTTCCTTCATCTGCTGAAACTAGTTTCTGAAGCTACCTGGATATCCAACAACAGATGTCATGCATCTAGTGTCTCCCCTCAACCACTCAACACATAACCATTTGAAAAGTGTTCCTGAATATGGTACATCCTTTCCATGGAGGAGCACACAGCCACTAAGCAGCGCAGCCCAGGAGCTTATCACTCCTTAATCAATGGGCGAAATTTGGATTAACCCCCGTCTATTATTCAAACTAATTTCCAACTAACTGTTTTCTCATACCTCCTCATTCAAAAGTAAAGATTTAAAGAACTACTACTGTCTGCTAAACACAGATTAAGTGATCGGGATTCAAGCATAATTTAGATACAAGGACTAAATTACTGGAAAAGAGGAAAGAAAAAAAGGGGGCAGGGGCCGGGAGCAGTGGCTCACGCCTGTAACCCCAGCACTTTGGGAGGCCCAGGCGGGTGGATCACCTGAAATCAGGAGTTTGAGACCAGCCTGGGAAAGATGGTGAAATCCCATCTCTACTAAAAATACAAAAATTGGCTGGGCGTGGTGGTGGGTGCCTGTAGTCCCAGCTACTTGGGAGGCTGAGACAGAACTGCTTGAACCCGTGGACGTTGCCATGAGCTGAGATTGTGCCACTGCACTCCAGCTTGGGCAACAGAGCAAGACTCCATCAAAAGAAAGAGAGAGAGAGAAGAAAAAAGGGGGCAGGTTACATAGACTCAAGTGACTGAATCCCCAACCTGTGGGATCTGACACTATCTCCAGGTAGATCACGTTGGAATTGAACTGGAGGGCACCCAGCCCATGTCTGTTGGTGTGTGGTGAAAAAACCTACACCTCTGGTCACGGAAGTCTTCTTCTGCGTTGATGATTACTGTGGTGGTATGAGAGCAGAGGAAAAACACGGTTTGAGAGAGCTTTTCCCGAAACACAAACAGAAATTGCCAGCCCCACTATACAGAAGAGCAGTATGTACAGAATGCTACACGTCCATCAAAAGAAGAGTGACTAAACAAACTGCAGTATCTCTGTAAAACAGAATACTATTCAGCAATACAAATTGCAAATTTCTTGATATATACAAAAATAAAGAGGATATCTCAGAAAATTATGTTGAGTGAAAGATGCCAGACACAAAAGAGTACATTTTGTGTTACTCAATGTAAATGAAGTTCAAAAACAAGTGAAACTGGCTGGGTGCAGTGGCTCATGCCTGTAATCCTAGCACTTTAGGAGATCAAGGCAGGCAGATCACCTGAGGTCAGGAGTTTGAGACCAGCTGGCCAACATGGTGAAACCCCGTATCTACTAAAAGTACAAAAATTAGCCAGGTGTGGTGGCGCACACCTGTAGTCCCAGCTACTTGGGAGGCTGAGGCCAAGGAATTGCCTGAACCTGGGAGGCAGAGTTTGCAGTGAGCTGAGATTGTGCCACTGCACTCCAGCCTGGGTGACAAAGACTCCGTTTAAAAAACAAAACAAAACAGAAACACACAACAAGTGAAACTAATCTATGGCAACAGAAGTGGGAACTAGTGGTTGCCCCTGTGGATGGACTGGAAGGGAGATGGAACCAGCAGGGAAGGAAATGTTCTATATCTTGATTGAGGTGGAGCTTACAAAGGTATACACATTTGGCAAAATTCATCTAGCTGTATACTTTGAATCTGTGCATTTTATTGTATATAAATTTTTCCTTGATTTTAAAGGAAAGTGTAAAGAGACCACAGTGGAGAAAGCTATTTGCTTTTCTGGGACTAATCAGGAAAGACTTCCCAAAGGAAGTGACATTTGAGCAGGATCTTGAAGGTGGAATAGGACGTTTTCTGGTTGGAGCTAAAAACAGAACTAAAAATGTGGAGGTATGAGAGTTGACGTGCATCTCAGTAGAGGAGACCTCACGGATGTGTTTGAGAATGTCTGAGAAAGGAGGGATGGGGATGGTGTGTGCAAGGAAAATAAAAATCTTGGGACCCTAAACTTAGGGTCAAAGGGAAAAGTTCAGTTTGGGAACTGAGTCATGCAAAAACTGCCTTCCACTTTGTTTCTAAATAGCTTGCTGCAAAAATAGAAGGCCACGTACCTCCCCAGGAAGAGCCCCCCTCCACATAATTTGCTTACAAGGAAATTCCTTGTACGCCCCAAGAATTTTACCCTAAAACAACTCTGTTCAATTTCCCGCTGACAATGTAAATTAACAGCATATCTTCACAGGTATGGGAGAAAGACGGACAGAAGTCATCCCTTCACTCACCTGAGACAAATACATATTTGACCGCTTCCTCTACTCGGTGTTTATCTTACATCAAAGCGCAGATGCTCTGAGCACAAGATGAATGCGTAATTGACTGTTCCTCTAGCCCCTCCTTTCATGAGTAAAATGTGAATTTAGTGAGCATTAACCAAAGCCTAATCTAAGTCTTGAGAGAACGTAACCTCTTGCCTGTTTTATCTGCCCTCCTTTTTTTCTGAGACAGAGTCTCACTCTGTCACCCAGGCTGGAGTGCAGTGGCGCGATCTCAGCTCACTGCAACCTCCGCTTCCCGGGTTCAAGCAATTCTTCTGCTGTAGCCTCCCAAGTAGCTGGGATTACAGGCACACACCACTACGCCCGGTGAATTTTTGTATTTTTAGTAGAGACGGGGTTTCACCGTGTTAGCCAGGATGGTCTCGATCTCCTGACCTCGTGATCTGCCCACCTCAGCCTCCCAAAGTGTTGGGATTACAGGCGTGAGCCACCACGCCCAGTCCCCCTCCTCCTTTTTTTTCTTTCCTCTTTCCCCTCCAGTCTCTTCTTTGCCTTTAAATACTGAAGTCCTAAAGCCCTCTTTGGAAAAAGCATGGATCACAGACTTCCTGTGATTTGTGTTCCTTTTTCCCAGGTGCGTCCTCGACCTTGACAAAATAAACTTCTAAATTGAGGCTTGCCTCGGTTATTTTTCTTTGGTTTACAGGTGGGAGACAGAAAAAAGTGGTTGAGATCAGATTACAAAAGACCTTGAGTAACATCCACTTTCTACCAAGGACAAAGAGAAACCGTGAAAGTGCTTAGATTATGGTTTTGTCTGATAACATAAATAATGCATGCCCATTTTTTTGAAAAATGCAAACAATTAAATTATGTATAAAGCAGAAAGTACCCCATAATCCTAACTCTCAAAATAGTCACTTTTAACAATTTAGTGTTGCCAAACAATTATCTTTAGCTAACAATTTATTTTCCAGATGTTTGTTTGCATGTATTTTTATACTCATTTTAAAATTTTTAATAAAATGGTTTAATAGGATTCTATATTATATGCTCTAGAAGGGACAGCATCATGCCTATTTGCATTCTTAAATTTTCAGTGTCTAGCACAATGTCTGGCATAAGAAATATTTGTCGGACGAAAGAATGATCTTTTATTCTTGCTTTTGTTTTCTAGCACATCCTGGATATCCTCATTCTTTTCAGTGGCGATACAGTGTTCCGCTGCTTGATGCAATGCCCTATTGGTAGACACTTGCCGCAAATTCCTTACTGTTACGAGACTATTACCAGATCCACGTGTACTTGGATGTATTTCTGTGATATGACGAAATACATATTTGATCTTCATCTCTGTTTCCTGGCAAACAGTTCCTAAAACCTTAGAATCTCTAAAGTGATGTCTTTTTGTATGTGATGACTGACTGAAAGCTAGCAGTCCCTAGGCAGCTTCAGGATAGGGCCGGTGTCCAGAAAGCCCGAGGCAGGATTACAGGGTTGGGTCTTTGAGCACTACCCCTAACCTCTGGGGAGGAGAGGAGGCTCAAGATGAAGTTGATAGCCAGCGGCCAAAGGATTAATCAATCATGCCTATGTAATGAAGTTTCCATAAAATGTGCAAGAGGACAGAGTTTGGGAAGCTTCTCAATAGGGGAATGTGTGGAGGTTCTTGGAGGGTGGCACACCCGGGGAGGACAGGGAAGCTCTGTGTCGCTTCCACCACACCTCGCCTTGTGACTCTCTTCATCTGTATCCTTTGTAATATACTTCATAATAAACCAATAAATGTGTTTCCCTGAGTTCTGTGAGCCACTCCAGCAAATTAATTGGGCCCCAAAGTGGGGTTGTGGGAACCCCAACTTGAAGTGGGTCAGTCTGAAGTTCAGGAGGCCTGGATTTACAACTGGTGTCTGAAGGGGGCGTGGTTTTGGGGACCGAGCCCTGAACCTGTGGGATCTGATGCTATCTCCAGGTAGACAGCATTGGAATTGAACTAGAGGACAGCCAGCTGGTGTCCGCAGCAGAACTGATCGCTTGATTGCTGAGTGAGAGAATAGAAAAAACTGTGAGTTGGTGGTCTTTTTCCTGTGACACACCATTTCTATGGGACAAATTCCTAGAAGAGGAATTTGCGGCTCAAAATATGCACATCTCAAAACTGTATAAATGTAACAGATTTTGCTAAATTACCACCCAAGGGGGTTGTACTAATTTCCTTTTTCATAATATGTTGTTTCTACCATATGCTCAACAATCTTTGTTATTATCAATCCTTTTCACCCTTGATAATCCGATAGTCCAAAATTATTTGCTTGTTTTGCTTTTATTAGTGGTTTAGCATTTTGTTTTATGTTTATTATTTGCATTTTTTCTGTGAATTATCTGTTTATATGCTTTGATCTTTTTACTGTATCATTAATTTTTTTTAATTATAGAAGCTTTTTATATATTATAGGTGACAACTCTATATATGTCAAAAATGTTTCTCCCCATCTTCTTTGTTTAGAATGTCTTTTGCATGCAGTTTTAAAGTTGTATGTAGCCAAATCTGTTTTTTCTTTTCTCTTTGTGGTTTGTAGCCTCAGTGAAATGTCAAGAAAAACTCTCCTCCTTTAGACTATAAAACTATTCTAATTTTAAAAGATTATTTTATGGTTTTATTTTTTGCATTTGAATCTTTAATATGTTTAAATAACTGAAAGTGAAAACTTAGCTTTGCTTTTTTTCCCCCAAATATAATCAAATAATCAAACAGACCCATTTATTGAATAACTTATGCTTTCCCCACTGATTTAAAATGCCAATTTTACCATATATGAAATTCCCATATATACCCAGGCCTGTTGTGAAACTCTCCATTCATATCCATGACTATAGATTTGTGATACACGTTGTTACCTAGTAGGATAAACAGAAACATTTCACATAATTTTATTCCCTGAGAGCGGCACTGTTATCAATGTGATCTAGATTAGGTAAATTAACAGGACACAAGTTCAGTTATCCCTTTGATAAATTATCAAAACATTTAAATATACCAAGAATTTTGTCAAAGTGTATATATAGCCATTTAATATGGAGAATTGCAATTTCAATCATGACATTTTGTTGTCTTACAGAACAAAAAGTTATGTGTAATAGTGATTCCATATTGCCTATAAACGTGTACATTTTAATAATTGTTTTCTTTATAAAAACTACAAATTCAATTTATTTAGTAGATATAGTGGATGTCCAGTTAGCTCTACCATATAAAAAGCTTGGAAATCATCACTCTCATCCTTACAAGAAAAAGCTAAGCAAATGGAAAAATCAACAATTCTTTTGAACCCATCAGAGAACTGAGGTCTCAGGGTAAACCACCACTCTGAAATCTGGAGACAGAGGTGAATCCAGAGTCACAGCCGAGATTTGCTCACCTGGAATGCAAGCTGCTGGAGCCATAAACTGGTAGTGACACTTAAATGCTAATGTTGACAAATTGCTGGAGTCTGAGTATGGACTAGTGCAAGGGTGGGAAATACTGTCTTCATTGTAAAATACATCCAGAATGTTCTCCATAACAAAGGAAAAAGACTTTACCAAAGCCTTGTCCCAGCTGAGGAAAGGTACCTTTCTTCTCCAGCCACCTTCTAGCTTCCTGTCTTATCTAAGGGGGAAAAAGTTAAGAAACACTCAGCCCAGGGATTCAGGCCCATGAAAATACTGAGATTTAGATTTTATTATTATAATTTTATTATTATACATGTCCCCTCCTCCACATCTCACTGCCATACCAACAGGGCTCTAGTGTAATTTACAGTGGATTACAGCTGAACGAGTTGCAAGACACAGGCTTTCTCCGAAAAGGGGCACTGAGGGAACTCCACAGTCAAAAGAGGAGACAAAAACAAGACCACCAGAGGAATTCAAAGCCTCTGGCACTCACAGTCACAGCAAACATTAAATATAGTCCAACTCTTACCTAGATTAACATAAAATTTACACTCAAGGCTTTTAAAATTCAGATCCTATTACCCAAGAGGCGATGACTAGCTTTCAACAAATAATTACAAGGCAGATTAAGAGGCAAGAAAAAACAAAGTCTGAAGACATAGAAGGATATGGAGATTTTCTAATTTTTTTTTTTTTTTTTTTGAGATGGAGTTTCACTCTTGTTGCCCAGGCTGGAGTGCAATGGTGCGATCTCGGCTCACCACAACCTCTGCCTTCTGGGTTCAAGTGATTCTCCTGTCTCAACCTCCCAAGTAGCTGGGATTTCAGGTGCCCATCACCACACCTGGCTTATTTTTTGTATTTTTAGTAGAGATGGGGTTTCACCATGTTGGCCAGGCTGGTTTCGAACTCCTAACCTCAGGCGATCCACCCACCTCGGCCTCTCTTGAGTGAATTTTGTGGGTTTTAAAAAGGAATTTGTCTATTTAAGTTTTTACATTTATTGGCATTAAAGTTATCCATAATATCCTTTATTATTTATTTAGTAATGTAGGGCCTACAGTGATGTCTCCTGTCATTACTGATATTTGTGCCTTCTCTTTTTTCCATCTGGCCAGAGCTTTACCAGTTTTATTGGTTTTTTCAAAGAACCAGATTTTTGTTTCATTTTTCCCCATTGTTTAATGCTATTTCTTTGGTTCCTGTTCTTTTATTATTTCATTTCTTCTCCTTATATTAGCTTCAGTTTGCTCTTCTTTATCGAGTTTCTTAATTAGAGGCTTAGGTCATTTATTTTGAATATTTTTACTTACCCAATATAAGCATTTAATGTTAAGAATTTCCCCCTCTTGGCCAGGCGCGGTGGCTCACGCCTGTAATCCCAGCACTTTGGGGGGCTGAGGTGGGCAGATCACTTGAGGTCAGAAGTTCAAGACCAGCCTGGCCAACATGGTGAAACCCCATCTCTACTAAAAATACAAAAATTAGGTGGGTATGGTAGTACGTACCTGTAGTCCCAGCTACTCGGTAGGCTGAGGCAAGAGAATCGCTTGAACCTGGAAGGCAGGGGTTGCAGTGAGCCTAGATCATGCCACTGCATTCCAGCCTAGTGACAGAGCAAGACTCTGTTTCAAAAAAAATAAAAAAAAAAAAAAGATTTTCCCTCTCTATTCCCTCCTCCAGGTCTTTGCTTTGGCAACTATCCTATCCTTCTCCTATGTCATTAATTTTTTCCTTTCTATGGAGTCACTCTTATTTTAATATAAACATGCAGTTACAGTCTATATCATAAGGAAAAAAAAAGAGAAAAACACACTCTCTTTCCCTCACATCCTCCTTAGGTTATCACCCCATTGCTGTACAACATCTGTGTTCTCGATGCTGTGTCTACTTCCTTATCTCCTGTTCCGTACAATCCATTCCATTCAGGTGTTCACTCTGATTTCCATCTTGTTTTTATCAAGGTCACCAGCAAGTTCCATCTCTCCATACACAACAATCAATTCTCTCTCCTCTTCTTTTTTTTTTTTTTTTGAGACTGAGCCTGGCTCTGTCGCCCAGGCTGGAGTGCGGTGGCCGGATCTCAGCTCACTGCAAGCTCCGCCTCCCGGGTTCACGCCATTCTCCTGCCTCAGCCTCCCGAGTAGCTGGGACCACAGGCGCCCGCCACTTCGCCCGGCTAGTTTTTTTTTTTTTTTTTTTTTTTTGTATTTTTTAGTAGAGACGGGGTTTCACCGTGTTAGCCAGGATGGTCTCGATCTCCTGACCTCGTGATCCGCCCGTCTCGGCCTCCCAAAGTGCTGGGATTACAGGCTTGAGCCACCGCGCCCGGCCGCCTCTCTCCTCTTCTTATCCATTATCCAGTAGCATTTGACATCCTTTCCCCACCGGCTGTCAAGCCACTGCACGCCTCTGGTTTTCCTTTCTTCTTCTCTCCTTTCCAACCTTTCAACTGACTGCCCCCAGGGTTCACTACTCAGCTATCACCTATCTATATCCACTACCCAGTGCCCTTCATCCACTTCTAAATTTTAAGCATCATCTTAGTAGTCAAGCTATTCTATATTATTCCATAATTTGTAGTGCATTTTGTAGTTGCCTTAAAATAATACTTGGGTGTTTTAATCTGTGCAGTTAGATTATATGTTTTCCAAGGACAAAGATCCCCACCGTCTTGTTCTTTTCCTTCCTTTTGAAGTGTCTAAGCAGTATTCTGTGCATGGTAAGCCCCGAATAAGCACTGTAAACTCCATCTGATTTTGTGCAAGCTCTAAAAAATGTGTAATTTTACTAGTAGGTAGAAGGATTTACAGCGATCCACACTGAGGCAAAAAGTACCACTTATAAATTAATTGAGCATTAAAGCCAGAATCTGCTTGGGGCTCATAATCTATTATAGTCACCTTAGAATGTGCCTAATTCTTTTATTGAGATTGGGACCACAACCTGTCCAGCGGTTCCTTCTATTCGGCATTTTCAAAGAAGTGAAAGTAAAATATGCACTTCTTTCCATTAGAGGTTTCTCATGTGTTGAGGCTGGTCACAGGGAAATCTCCATTCCAACGAAATGCCAAACAAGTAACAATTAAGTTAGAACCAAAATTCAGTGTTTAAGGGCCAATGAAATTGTACAGGAATCTGGGCTGATACCTGAGGAATGCCCACCTCTTCCACTGGTTTACAGGTTAGAAGCAAAGAACCCTGAGAACATTTCATCCAATAATATCATCAACACAGCTTGCAACAGCCTCATTTCAAGTCAGAGTGAACCAGCATCAGATGGTTTTGAGTTTCGTATCATAATCCCCTATGTATCCTGTCTGATGGTGAGGGCCAAGCTCAGCCCTTTAGCTGTACTGCCTCCTCACCAAGGGAAAGAAACAGAAAAGGACTCTCTAGGCTACTCAGAATCACCAGGTAAAAGCTAAATTGTACTCTCCTCTTCACCGGATTCCAATCCTCAGCCACTATTATGCAACAATCTGTTCCTAAACACACAGATATGAAATAAGCCTTAGGAGTTTTAAATCAGATAAAGAATTCCTCTTTTAAAAATGTCTCTGATCAGTCATAAACAACAGAATGTACATCCAAGTTTCATAAGGAGACAAAACACGGTAGTAACAGATACTAAAGGATACACCATTCCACAGAACAGGAAACACAGGAAATGAAGAGTGCCAGACAATCTTTATTGTTCACTGAAAAATGCAGGTCTGCAAAGAGTCAATTGCATTGTGTACTGAATGCAAGGTCTGATATTGCAAGTATATATGACATGGTATAACATATAAAATATTACATATTTTACATAGTGACAGTACCTGCCTCTTCTAAACACTAAAATTTAATAGAATGATGTAAAAAGCCTATTAAATAAGAAACAAACATTTCAATCATAACAAAATGCACTAAGCAAAATACTTAAATTGTTGTGTGTGACGTCTATCTTGTCTACCTGGGGTTAGGAATGGTGGAGCCCAGAAAAAAACTGAGCTAACAAAAACAGCCAATACCCTCCAGGAACTCTTCCCCGGAATTAGGCCACTGGTGCCCGTCACAGGCTGCCCCCGTGTGGTGGCCCAGCCAGGCTTCAGGGCTGCCCCAGGGCCCACACTGAATGCTAATGCCTGTCTGGGGCTGGGTTGAGGTGAATGGGAGGAGTACCAGGTAGGAAGAAGAAGCTTCTGTCACAACTGCTTATTCTGCATCCACGCTATGGATATGAACACCTAATGTTTCTGGTGTGAATCTGCCACCCTCCGCAAACATTGAAATGTGATTGAGAATAAAATGTTAACACTGGGAACGAAAGCCATTTTCTATGTAGTCTGCAGATATCATCATTGATTCCTTTCAGCCATGTTTTCATTAAGATGCTCTAAAAGAGGCTGCTGCTATTATCCTGCCAGTCAGGCAGGCCTGGATAGAGGTAAAAAAAACTTCTCCAGTTATAACTAGTAATTCAAATGCATTAAAAATAAATATAGCTTATACTAGAGAGCAACACAGTTTCTACTATTCACATGGTAATATATTCAAGAATTGCAACAATATTCACAATTCTCCAAGGTCAACTTTAACTATATCCACATTTCCCTCCGAGGAGAAAATCCTGAATGGAAGGGAGTGTATAACATCAATACCCCCTGTTTGTCTCACTTATTATCAGGGCTCAGAAAGCTCATTATAGATAACAAATGCCAAAAAAAAAAAAAAAGAAAAAAAAAAGCATTTCAATATACACACAGCAACAGAGGAAGACCCTCCCTCTGGGCCTCCTTGGCATAAGGCAAAGCATGGCTATTTGCAACAACAGTGTCTAACCTGACTCTGGAAAGGCTCATGTTTTAGGAGAAATCAGAATTACAGAGTTCCTTCATTCACAGGTAATAAAGATTATTAAATAATTTCCTGAACTAAGACAACAGTCTCACCATCGAAGAAAATTTTCTTCTCAGCTGAGTTTTTATAAATGAGATTTTACAATATCCAGTTTTAGTTAATATGAAACTATCAGCGTACAGGCATCCTCAAAGCTCCAGACGAGTGAAGCTAATATTCTCAGATCTTCCACACTCTACGAATCAGTAAATATTTTATCAGAATATCCATTTAACAGTTTTAAGTCCATAATAACCAACTATGTATTTTTCTTATTCAAAGAAGACCATGTTTTGATAAGAATAATCCCGGTTTGATGATATCTTATTCCCCTTGATGTTGCACAATAAATGTCACTGTTGAGTCTGTATATCCTTGACTCTTCCAGTCAAAGGAAAATCTTGTATAAAGCTGGAAAAATGCAAACTCCAGCGGAAGCACTAGTGTTAGTGCTGAAGTAAACTTTAGGGGAATAACCACAATTGCCTATCAGACTGTTTACAACATTGCTAGGAGCCCTCCTCTTCTTTTCTCTCTATTATCTCTATTTTCTCTCTAAACATTCTAATATTTTAAACATGGGGTTCACTGATATTGATAAAGGTCTAGCTCACGAGTAAGGTTTTGGTCTCTGGAATGATGTGTGGCTAGCCCAAAACACTGGCCATGTTTGTTTTAAACATGATCATTCTTCTTCCCATCACAGTCTGTCAAACCCGCCCATCTGTCCTGCCGCTGTCACTCCCCCAGCCCCTCAGGATTGCTGCTCCCCTCTTTTGAATGTTGTACTGCATGTATGGTATTCACTGAGACATGACTTTAATGTACAGGTCATTTGCATTTCACGCCACCAGTTCCCCAAAAGACATCAACTGGGAACAATTTCTAATTGTAAAGGCATGATTTGCCCACATTTTCCCTTTATAAAGGAAATCAAAGGGCCTGTTTGGAAGCTGAAAGAACACTGTGAGTATTCCTGAAAAGGGAACGCTGTATCTGCTACCAAAACCCAGAGACATTGACTAGATCTAAAGACCATATGGATTATGCAATAGTGTGAGATTTGGCAGTTTAATATCTAGTTCCAATTTTACACTAAAGCATTTGGGTGAAAGTGCTGTTAGTATCACAGGAGCAAATGAAAAGTGTCAACAACACCCTTTTGGCTCATTTCCTCGTGCTTCTGGTTGTACTTCCACCAGCTCCAGCGACGCCTGTCCCAGGGCACATCGCTCAGCTCCCTGCACAGCTGCTCAGAGATAAAACAATGCACTTCACCTCAACTAGCCCAGCAACTGGCACTCAGATGGTGAACGCTGCAGCCAACGGCCTTGGGGCAGAGCCCATGGAAAGCTTTAAACAGGCTTACAGACATTGTATAAAACTTCCTGATTTTAAACTACCTTCCCAAGGAAGTCAGAAAACAGTCATTTTTAGTTAATAAAACGCAATCTATACTCACAAACAATGTAATGCCTCAGAAAGCAAAACCTAGAATGGAAGAACTTCAGAAAAATACGGCTTAATCAGTATCTTACTTTGGCTAAATTATCATAGTTAATGTAATTTATTATTGCATTTAGAAGCCCAGCCTACCGTGTTCTCCTAAGATGGTGAAGTACACGAAAACGGTGAACAGGGGTTATAGCCCTTCAGCCTTCTGTGACTTCGGAACTTAGAAAGATAAAAGATAGCCAGGATTTGACATTCAGATACTTACTTGCTCAGCACAAGTTAAGTCAGGAGACAGTTAAACACCAGATTCTCATTCACTTATAGTGTTCTCAGGAAGCTCCTATTTGGATACCAAACCAGTGGGTCTCTACCTGGCTGCACATCAGAATCACCTGGGAAGCTTTTAAAACTCACCACGTGCCCAGGCCAATTAGCTCCAGAAGGTGGAGCCCAGAATCAGTAGGCTTTACGTTGTCCCAGGTGATTCTCGTGCAGCCAGGACGCACACCGCTGAGGCATCCCTTTCGGAGAGCAGTTGCGGCAAAGCCAAGGGAATGGAACTCGCATCTGGATAGTTTTATTTCTTTCTCAATTCCACCAGAAAAAAAGGGATTTTTAGAAAAAGGCACAATTGTGCTTCCTCTAAAGATGGAGTCTGCAGTTTGGGAAGTGCTGGTTCCCAGAGGTTATCTGGAGCGCTGGTTGTAAAGAAGAAAGTCCTTGTCTTGGCAGAGGAGGCAGAGTTTCAGGCTTCGGCAGCTGCCTCCCGCAACAAAGAATGCCCAGGTGCCCATGAGCACCAGGATTATAAATGCCGACACCAGGTTTATTCCATAATAAGAACTTATGAAGGTCTGCAAAAGAAAAATAAATCAGCTTGGGTAATAACAGCAAGCTTATTAAACATGTGGAATAACCAAAGATAAAGGGAAGCATGGAATACTTTCAAGAACTTGGGTGGGTTTCACCAAACATATGATGTGTGTTATGTGTTAAGGCCCCAAGGCATGTAGAACTAAGCTGGTCAACAGACGCTGCAGGTCCCGTGCTTTGCTATATTCAAACGGTAACCCTAGAAGGCAATCATTAGGCAGAACCTAATGGAATATACAATACAAGATGCATGTCATATAACTAGTTTCTATTCGTTTTTGTGTTAAATTGGTTCTTAGAATTTGCAAGACAGTGAGACAAGTTCAAATTACTTTAGTATGAATCCTTAGTATTCAAGGGAACATGAGGAAATAGAGTCTTTTTCAGTTGCACAATTGCTGTGGGTTCCAAAAGCGTATTCATTTAAAGAACACTAATGGAATGCTGAGAGGTACTGGGTACACCTTGGGGAGACCAAAGTCTCTATCCTAATGGAGGTTCTGTACTAGTAAGGGAGGCAGGAAACGAATGAAGAAAGAATTAGTTACAAATTGTGATGAATGCTAGGACAGCATAATTATAATTGAGATGAGGCTAGGATGGGTAAAAACAAGGTGATCTCTTTAGGGCAGTCAAACAAGGCCCCAAGAAAGTGGTAGATTTTACAGGTAGCACCTTATGCAGAAAGACTGCTCTTCTCAAGAAGCCTCTGTGGGCATGGCAGGCATTGAGCATTTTCTAGATTATTCTTCACAATAATTCTATACCTCAAATCCACTGAATTTTAATTCACTTTACAGACTGCTACACTCTTTTGTATTGTTCTTTTCTTCTTTAAAAAACATTTTCCTCTTAAACAATTACAAAAGCAGTACATGATTGTTGTAGAAAATTACAACCCCAAAATGAGAAAATAGAACAAATTTTAAAACTTAAAATTCAGCTAGGTTAATAGTTACTAAAAAGCTCAAAAAGAGAAACCATAAAGAGAAAAATTGATTAGACTATATAAAATTAAGAACTTTGTTCATCAAAAGACAGTAAGAGAATGTAAAGACAAACCACATCATAGAAGTTATTTGCAATACACACATCTGACAAAAGATTTGTTTTTTTTTACAGAAAACATAAATAACTCATAAAAATCAAAAAGAAAAAGATAATCCAATAGATAGACATAGGATTCGAACAGGCACTTCAAAAGAATTATCCGAATGATCAATAAACATCTGAAGACTTGCTCAACCTTATTTTCATGGTGTGAACACACCTGTGTAACTAGCACCTCGATGAAAATCAAAACATTCTCAGCCCCCAGCAGCCTCCCTGTTCCACCACCAGTCACTGTCCCCACTAAGGGTGACCACGATGCCGACTTACACCACCACTAGGTTCTTTCCTTTTAATCATTAAAAAGAATAGTATCAACTCTTCAATATTCACCAACATTTATTGGCCACCTACTATGTGCCACGAATTGAGGATACAAAGATCGATAAGATAAGGCCCTATCCTTGATTATCAAACTCTAATTAGAAAGAGAGAGAGATAAAAACTCTATTAAATAAAATATGCTAGCCAAGGACATATGTTATACGAGAGCTAGGAATAAGGTCCAATGATGGTGCCAAGTCTGGAATATGCAACTTTTCCACGCAGCTGTCACAGAGAATGAACAGTTTTCCAAACTGACCTAGGTTAGGGAGAGACAAATCACTGCAAATAAACAGCAGGGGAAAAAAATCTTTTAATAAGACCTACCAAAAAATTAATAGTGGTGGTCTTTCTGTGGTAAGACCGAGATGACTCACTCATTCCCTTAAACAGCTTTTCTGAATTTCCTCATGTTCTCATGAGCATGTATTTCATCTAGAGCAGAATTTACCATTTTAGATACACAGACTTGAGTTCCAAAGTATAGTCTGAGCACGGCGGCAACACTCACCTGGGCTGACACCAGCAGATGGGTCAGGAGAACTATGAGGAGGAGGCACCACTTTTTCTTCTCACAGCCATCAAAAAATACAATGCCCCAGAACACATGCAGCAAGATGATGACCAGCGTCATGAAAGCTGAAAGACAGCCGACCATTAGTGTCACTTCTGCAGACATCAGAGCCACTGAGGGCCCTGGCATGTGCATGGACTCTCAGGGTGTCCACCACACCTCAGCGAGAGAGTTTAACACCTCCTGACAGAAACAGGAGGTTTGACACACGTTTGCCCACTCAGAAAGCAACACTGTGGAACAGGGGACTGACTGCTACAGCTTCTTGTCTAGAATGTAAACCTGTTCAATAAAAGGTCGACTGAGATCTGGCTTTCAGGCAGCTTCCCTGAGGAATGCAATAAAATGATTGTGATGTCCGGCCCGCTTTTTCCCAATGAGCCTTCTGCATGAGTAAAGACAGACATGAATGAAAAGGAGTACCTTCTGTTTAAACAAGACTCCTCACTAAAGTGGAATTTTCCCTCGGATCCTTTTGAAAAAGGCCAGTGGAAAAATATTAAAATCATGGCCAGGCGCTGTGGCTCAAGTCTGTAATCCCAGCACTTTGGGAGGCCGAGGCAGGCAGATCACTTGAGGTCAGGAGTTCGGGACCAGCCTGGCCAACGTGGTGAAACCCCATCTCTACTAAAAATACAAAAATTAGCCAGGCGTGGTGGCACATGCCTGTAATCCCAGCTACTAGGGAGGCTAAGGCAGGGGAATTACTTGAACCTGGGAGGTGGAGGTTGCAGTGAGCTGAGATCATGCCACTGTACTCCAGCCTGGGCAACAGAGCAAAAAAAAAAAAAAGAAAGAAAAGAAAACTATTTAAAATCACAGTAATTATCTACGATGTTTCTTAAGCAACTGGCACTGAACTTGATCAGCACCACCAGGTTTTTCTGGGGAACACTATCTCTGTGTGTGTGTCGTTTGTGTATCCTGTGTGCTGGATAACAGTCTTTATTTAAAGTGGGCAAGCCCTATATATTCTGCGAAGTTTAACATGGAAAACAAAAAGGCACCTAGATTTCCTCTTTCAGCCACATAATAAGAAACCATTAACACCCACCAGATTGGCAAAAATTCAAGTCTGACACTCTGTTTCATACTGCTGATAGGAAAACAGTCTAGCATCACAAATTAAAGTGGAATTTGCATTCCCTATTTCACTCCAGCAATTCTGCAGCTAGAGCTACACTCTGAAGCAATTAGTTCTGAAATTAATAGATCACCTGCACCTGGGAACTTGTGAGAACTCCAAATTATGGGGACCCACCCCATACTTCCTGAATCAGAAACAATGGGGTGGGAGCCCAGCAATCCATGTTTAAACAGCCCTGCAGGTGATTCTGAGACATGGTTGTTTCAGAGGCATTGCTCTACAGAAACGTACACATCTGCACAAGAAGCATATATATGTTTAAGTCAGCACTGTCTGTAATAATGAAATATGTCCATCGTTACTAGAATGGATAAATAAATCACGCTCTAGTCACACAATGGAATACTATATGGTCTACAATATAAATGATCTCAAGAATCTAATGTTATGTAGAAAAGAAAACCGTATTGTGGAAAAAATGCGTATTATTTCATTGATAGGAATTCTAAAACATGAAAACAATATTTAAAGACGTAACTTGTGATTAGAGGAAAGAAAGCTGTTATATCTGGTGTAAAAGTGTAATCATTTCAGTAAACAGTGGTAGATATTTTAACTAAAGTAGAAGAGAAATAGTTTCCAAAGTTTTGACGCTATGGCAGATGAAGCTAAAGCGATGTATTTTAATCCCGGTGATGACCCTGGAAAGGGAAGGCTTCCTCGAGACAGATGCTTGGTGATGGCGGGGAGCTGAGACCGCTGAAGATGCCCAGGAATGCAGTTTAGGTTTTAAAGTTTTTGTGTCAGAAAAGATCAAGGCAGAAACTGACACAAATAGAAACACTGATTTTTTAAAAAATCATAAAGTATTCATACTCTAAGTGTTTTTCAGAATCTAGATGACAAATGTCAAGAGAAAGCAATGACACCATTAAGGTGTCATCTGTTTGGCAGCTTATGTTTGCCATTCTTTCTGAATATTGATGTTACCAGGGCAGCCCTGATGAAATAACTGGGAAAGGTCCTTAGTTTTTGTTATTGTTTGTTTTTTTTTTTAACTGTTTTTCTTTAGTTCTTTTATCTATAGGCTCAGCTGCTTAAAGAAACGAGTTGGCGTGAGATGGCACCAGAGCCTCTTGACCCCTGACCACATACCAGAGGAAGACCTTGCAAAACCAGCACAAACTGGAACAGGTGACTCCTGTTTGCCTTGAGATCATCAGCATATCTTTGCAATGTAAAATTCCCTCCCCTGAAAGAAAATCCCTGCCATTTCATGTACATGTAATATATGAAGGCGTATGTTCATGAATAGCACCTTCACGTCCGGAGTCCCATCCCGCACATGCTAACATTCCTTTCCCGCCCCACATCTAGTCCCCCTATGACTTCCATTGCTTGGGGAGAAAGTACATTTAGCACAAGAGCTCACCTTCTCTGTTCTCTGGCCAGGGAATAAAACCTGATTGCCTTTTCCAATTGGATGTTCTTTCTTTGTGACCAATACAGAGTGGGGAAAGAAGTGTTTACCAGTGACACTGAGACACAATTATGCTCCTATAGTCAAGGCCTACAGTTCATTTAAAAATGCTCTCACGGGCCGGGCGTGGTGGCTCACACCTGTAATCCTAGCACTTTGAGAGGCTGAGGCGGGCGGATCACGAGGTCAGGAGATCGAGACCATCCTGGCTAACACGGTGAAACCCCATCTCCACTAAAAAAAACAAAAAATTAGCCGGGCATGGTGGCGGGCGCCTGTAGTCCCAGCTAGCTACTCAGGAGGCTGAGGCAGGAGAATGGCATGAACCTGGGAGGCGGAGCTTGCAGTGAGCTGAGATAACGCCACTGCACTCCAGCCTGGGCGACAGAGCGAGACTCTGTCTCAAAAACAAAACAAAACAACAACAACAATAAAAACGCTCTCACTTACAGAATTTTCAGTCTATTCTTGTCCAAAAGAGCATTACTGTGAGTTTTAGGCAAGCATCATCAGGGTATCATTAGCCCTGACCTTTCTTCCAAATTCTAGATCCATATTTTTTGGTCCTTCTTACTAAGAAGTCTGATGGATTGACTTTGCCTCCGAAGTCCAGTCCATACATCTCAGACTAGCATTCAAGGACCTCTACAATCTACACCCCAATTACCTTGACACCATATTCTCTACTATCTTCAACTGAATCCTATGGAAGAAAACCAGAACTCTTCTTCACTCTGTCTATACCTCTGGTTTTCTTTTTTCTTTTAAATAGATTATCCCTTTTGTCTGAAGACTCTGCCCCTCAGCACCACCCCTCCCCATTTTACCACATCTGAATCTTACTTTTATTTATGATCCAGTACAAATGCCACCTCTCCTCAGTAAATTCTTTCCTAACACCTATCCTTCTCTTTTTTTTTTTTTTTTTTAACATTCAACACACATCTACTGAGCACCTAGACAGCCTGGCCTGAAGATTACATATATTATCTTTAGAGTCAGACGGTTCTGAGTTAGAATCCCAGCTCTACTGTGTGGCTTTGACAAGCTATTTAACCTCTCTGAGCTTCCATTTCCTTTATTTTTAAAATGGGGATAATACCACATAGGGCTGTTACAAGGAAAAACAGTGCTTGGCAAACTACAACTTTTTAATACGTGGTAGCTACCATGTGCTATGGTCTACAGATTCAAAGACGAATAAGCCAGGATTCTCAGTGAGATGTACTATCAGGTGGGAAAGTGAGACAGCAGCCAGCAATGACCACACGTATCCAAGTCTCCTGGGTACCTGACTATGTATTAAAAATGCATTCCTGGCCAGGCATGGTGGCTCATGCCTATAATCCCAGCACTTGGGAGGCTGAGGTGGGTGGACCACTTGAGCCCAGGAGTTCGAGACCAGCTTGGGCAACGTAAGCAGACCCTGTCTCTACGACAAACAAAAATTAGCCAGGTGTGATGGTGTGCGGCTATAGTCTCAGCTACTCAGGAGGCTGATGTGGGAGGATTACCTGAGCCCAGGGAGGTGGAGGCTACATGATCGTGCCACTGCACTCCAGCCTGGGTGAAATGCTAGACCCTGTCTCAAAAAAATAAATAAAAAATAAAAACAAAAATGCATTTCTCTTCATTCTTGCAGATTATTTCTTCCTCTGACTTTGTGTTACTCTTACATTAATTTTCTTCCTCCCCTCTTTCATCAATCCACATAACAAGTATGTACGCAGTGGCCAGTATGGGCCAGGCACTTTCTAGCCACTGGGACTACTACAACGCACGACACAACAGTCTCATAGAACCTTTCCCCATCCTTTCAGTTCACCATTTTATTAACACAGTATCTAGAGGAGATCCCTTGGACATGCATTAAAATATTGTGCTATGTTCATACTCGACTTATTTATGCAGCCAGCACTTATTTCTGGATGGCTTTGATGGTCATCATAGCCTTTACTATCACGATGTGCTATGTTAGAATGTTGGGATTACTCCTTCTTCCCTCTGCAGTTGGTTAAGAGGTCCAACAGAAACAGACCTGGATATCTGCATTATTCTGCCACATACATGTGGCTACAGCTACATACATCCTATTTAAACCCTTCTCATTAGTAAATGGAACAAATTCCAGCTAGTAATGAAAATCTGCTAACAGTATCTCTAGAGTAAAACCTTTTAATTACTAAACCTTTCTCAGTTAATGTTCCTAAATATAAAACTCTAAAAGTCCTTCAGTAAATCTAACCCCCAAATTTGCTTTGTTCTAATATTCTTTTTTTTCGTTTGTTTGTTTTTTTCTGAGACAGGGTCTCAACTCTGTCACCCAGACTGGAGTGCAATGGTGCGATCATGGCTCACTACAGCCTCAACCTCTCAGGGCTCAGGTAATCCTCCCACCTCAGCCTCCTGAGTAGCTGGGACTACAGGCGTGCCCCACCAGGCCTGACTACTTTTTTTCTGTTTTAAGTAGAGACAGGGTTTTGCCATGTTGCCCAGGCTGGTCTCAAACTCCTGGGTTCAGGCAATCTGCCCACCTCAGCTTCACAAAGTGCTGGGATTACAGGCTTGAGCCATAACGCCCAGCCTGTTCTCATATTCTTAAGCCAAAAAAAACTTCCCTAAGTTAATCATAAGAATATCAACATTAGTTTATAACCCAGATTAATAAAAGGAGCTTCCATAATTTTTAATGTTGTAATACATTAGTCAGAAAGTGGAATAATTCTGACCAGTACTGTATATCAGTTCGTGACAAGGGTAGCTGTCTAGTTGATAACGGACTTCCTCTTCTAATAATCTTCTAAGTCAAAGTGTCTTGGGAATGAATATTTCTAACCTATTTCTAAGCAAAATGTTTCAGTGTTATCTTCAAGAAACAGCTTTTACAGCCGGGGGCATGGTGGCTCACGCCTGGGAGGCTGAGGCAGGTGGATCACCCGGTCAGGAGATCAAGACCATCCTGGCTAATATGGTGAAACCCCCTCTCCTAAAAATACAAAAAATTAGCCAGGCGTGGTGGCACACGCCTGTAGTCCCAGCTACTCGGGATGCTGAGGCAGGAGAATCGCTTGAGCCAGGAGGCAGAGGTTGCAGTGAGCCGAGATGGCACCACTGCATTCCAGCCTGGGCGACAGACAGACTCCATCTCAAAAAAAAAAAAAAAGAAAGAAAGAAACAACATTTACTATTTGGCTCTTTCACCGTTCCTGAATATACCCCAAATGCTCTAACACACAGATTCATAAGTACCCTCATTTTCGCATGTGTTCCTTTCCCTCATTCCTGATACCTATTTTTCTGTCCTTGCAAAGCTAATGGCCAACGACAGCAATTGCGTCTAATACCGGCTTCCTGCCAGCACAGAAACTGCCATCACCTGGCTTCCCTAACACGGGCAGGGGATCTCTACCTAGGTCAAAGCCAGCCAAAGGCTGCTGCTGGGTGATGGCAGCCACAGACAAAGGAGGACTTCCAAGGCCAAAGTTCAGCCGCAGCTGCCCAGAGGCAGGATGCGAAGATCAATGGGCTTTTGGCTTCTTTTTCTAAGTAGGAGAAAGGTCAGGGGCTTCAGGGTTCCGTGAAGCAGGAGATGCTCCTCCATCCATCCTGGCCACAGAAACTCGCTAGACGCTTGAGAGATCCCCCAGTCAGCTGGCACGAGTGGGAGTCGGGCCCCAGGGCTGAACCAATGCTTTTGAAAATGACTTTCCCTAATGGGGATTTAATTTAACATTTTTGTTTTAAAGAATGTAAGAGAATTCTGTGGCCTGATTTATTGTAATATAGATATAGATTACTAATCAAATAACCTTCTGTAAGATACTATTTTAATGTTAAAGTCCCCCTAGAAAATGCTGGAGAATGATGAAACATGCCTCAAATTAGCTCATCACTGTGGAGTCCGCCTTGGGAGGTTTGCTAGAAGTTGTCTGATCCCGTCCTCTACGCAATGAAGAAAACCCACATGGGCCACTTTAAATACTTCCAATCTCGCTTCATTAAATGGCCACTATGAGAAAGTTCCTTCTTAAACTGAACCCAAATCTGCTTTAACTCAGTAGTGATTTTCCACCAGGATGATTTGGCCCATAGGGGGAATATGTCAACGTCTGTAGACATTTTGGGTTATCACCACTCGGGGACGGGGTGCTTCTGGCATCTAGTGGACAGAGGCCAGGGATGCTGTTAAACACCCCACAACACACGTCAGCTCCCAACCAAGAATCATCTGACCCCAGATGTCAATAGTGGTGAGGTTGAGAAACCCTGCTCTAACCCCTGCTCACTGATCCTGAGAAGGCTCTTTGAAGAAACACAAGTCAACTCTTTTTTCCTATACGTAGCACATTAAAAAACATTTGAAACTCCCTGCAGCAGCCAGCTACTGTCACAAAAATGCTGCAAAACAACAACAACAACAACAACAACAAAAAACAGGCCTAAACTCATAGGCTAGAGCTGCCATTGGGATCATGAGGTCCAAGGCAGCCTGGAGTATAACCCCCTAATGGGGGACCTACCTTCAGGCAGCCGGCAATGCATACAGGCTCTCGGGATTCTATTACTTTCTATTAATGCTTCATTGACTTCACAAAACTAATTAATTTCTATGTTTGTCTCTGGCCTAGAATAGTTTCAGCAAAATCAGATTTACCATTTCTTTAAATGTTTGCTCCAAACAAGCTCTCAAACCTGATCTATGCCATTTATAAAGCAAAACTAAGCCCATAAGACCTTGGATGAAGATTTAAATGGAAATTGCAGGTAAGGTTTATAGTCGGATTGGATGCGAGTTATGAGAGAAAAGGTGAAGGATCAGGAAATATTCTAAGAAATAACTGAGCACCTGGAAGGATGGAATTCCATCAACTGAGATGAGGAAGGGTGCAGGAGTGTACCATTTTAAAGATCTTATTCCACTGCCTTCCAGAACTTCTGATAAGAAGTCAGCAGTATTTAAAATTGTTGTTCCATGGCTCATGCCTGTAATCCCAGCACTCTGGGAGGCCGAGGCGGGCGGATCATGAAGTCAGGAGATAAGAGACCATTCTGGCTAGCACGGTGAAACCCTGTCTCTACTGAAAAATACAAAAAATTAGCTGGGCGTGGTGGTGGGCGCCTGTAGTCCCAGCTGCTCAGGAGGCTGAGGCGAGAGAATGGCGTGAACCCAGGAGGCGGAGCTGGCAGTGAGCCAAGATCGTGCCACTGTACTCCAGCCTGAGTGACACAGTAAGACTCCATCCCAAAAAAAAAAAAAATTGTTGTTCCTTTGAATGTAGGGAAAAAGTCCCACTAGAGGTGAAAAGGTAGCTTACCACCTGAAACAAAGGACTTTGATCTCAAGAAAAATATTCAAGTGTAAGTCTTTGGTGAGGGTTTAGAATAACGATAAAAGGCAGTAAAATCCAATAAATCTACCCATTAATAGTAAACCTCAAAGTTGATTAATTCCTCCAAAGAAATAAGAGATTTCCAAACATTTATGCAAATAAGTTTGTTTCCAGGAAATAGTGTTAGAACACTGCACAGTAAGTGAAATATGTTACAGTATGAATGATTCCCCTAGAAGCGGGGCAATGCAGAATGACTCTCTTTAGCAGAGCTGTGGAAAGGTAGAAAAGTGAACTGGTACAAGTGGTCCCAGTACTGAACAGCATCTTCGGTAAGAAGTGGGCATGGAGTAAGTTGATAAATGCTGGGATTCCCAGCCCAACTTCCCAGCATAGCCATGGAGCTGCAGGGGATCAAGCTGAGGTTGCTGGGGAGGGCCAGACTGAGCAATAAAGTCGGAAATAGTGGGGATTTTTTCCCTTTCAAATTATAAATATTAGATGTAATGAATAAAATATATATTCCTGTGAGGCTGAATGAAGAGTGATATCATACTGGATGATGTTTTAAAAATGTGACTTTTGTCTCATGCAATCATATTTACAGGACAGTAACCTGTAATACAGTATCCTGCTCATCATGGCTACAAAAAAAAAAAAAAAAAAGTCTGTGAAATTCATTGAAGAATAAGAAACAAAACCTCCAAAACACCAAAAATTAAAAGCAGCAGTGGCTAGGTACAGCATTTCGGGAGGTTGAGGCAGGAGGATCACTTGAGCCCAGGAGTTCAAGACCAGCCTGGACAACATAGTGAGACCCCATCTCTACAGGAAAAAAAAAAATTAGCTGAGTTTAGTGGCACGTGCCTGTGGTCCCAGCTACTTGGGAGGCTGAAGTGGGAGGATTGTTTGAGTCTCAGAGGTCAAGGCTGCAGTGAGCCATGATCACACCACCTGACTCCAGCCTGGGCGACAGAGCAAGACCCTGTCTCAAAACATAAATAAATAGGCCGCACTTTGGAAGGCCGAGGCGAGTGGATCATGAGGTCAGGAGTTCGAGAAAAGCCTGACCAACATGGCAAAACCCCGTCTCTACTAAAAATACAAAAATTAGCTGTGCAAGGTGGCATGCACCTGTAATCCCAGCTACTCAGAAGGCTGAGGCAGGAGAATTTTTGAACCCAGGAGACGGAGGTTGTGGTGAGCCAAGATCGCGCCACTGCACTCTAGGCTGGGCAACAGAACAAGACTCCGTCTCAAAAAAAAAAAAAAAAAAAAGAAGAAGAAGAAGAAAAAATAGGCCAGGTGCGGTGGCTCACACCTGTAATCTCAGCACTTTGGGAGGCTGAGGCAGGAGGATCACCTGAGGTCAGGAGTTCAAGAACAGCCTGGCCAACATGGCGAAACCCCGTCTCTACTAAAAATATAAAAATTAGCTGCGCAAGGTGGCATGCACCTGTAATCCCAGCTACTCAGAAGGCTGAGGCAGGAGAATTGCTTGAACCCAGGAGACGGAGGTTGTGGTGAGCCAAGATCACGCCACTGCACTCTAGCCTGGGCAACAGAACAAGACTCCGTCTCAAAAAAAAAAAAAAAAAAA